>NW_023416285.1:69452249-69572496 GCF_014176215.1 Rousettus aegyptiacus | reverse complement strand
TTTTGCTGTATTGTGGGAGAAATGCTGAGTCATTGTAAGGATACTTCTTCATGATGGAAAGAACGTCTGCCTCAGAATTTCTCTACAGCAAACCTCAGACTACAAAATCTGAGGACTGGCTTAACCATTATGGAAAGTAAACCAAGATGCTGACATTGTGACTGTGTTTTGAAACAGGCCTGTTTTAGCCTAGCAAAGAAAAATGAGGTAAAAGTCAACTGGAAATCTGATAACAAAGATTAGGAAATCTCACCTTACTCAAGAGGCCGTTCCTCCGGATTCACCTGATCTCAATAGACAGGCCTGAGGGCATCACAGGGAGATCAAGTGATATTGTGTTAATAGTGTGGTGCTCACATTTGAGTTTTATCTCTACATTTCTGGAAAATTCACATAAGCACTGAAAAATGATAATACCTGTGTAACCTTGCCACCTAATGGCTCTTCTCTTTAATCAAGAAGATTTGCTTGAGGACAGTGGCAGAAGCTAACAAACAATTATTGTTAGTTAACTGGCCTTAGGTTTCATCTGTGATAAGGCAAACTACTTGAAGGCAATGGGAGTGGGTGTCAAACATTAACCTCCTTAAAGTTGGAGGTTGTATGCTTGATGAAGCTACTTTAGAGTGGTAGAAAGTGTACACACCATTATTCATGTTGTAGTAATAACGCTGAGCATAATGGCTTCAGGTGGGACTCCTACACTATTTTCGTATTCAGACCTGAGGCCACTACTGTTGAGAGGGAATTACTTAATGGCCAATGCATTAATGCTGAAAAACTGAAAATAAGAGCTTATAAGATGTATTTTGATAACATTTGGTTGACAACAAGGGAAGAGGAATTAGGTGGAAGTCACCTGAAAATTATGGACTGGTTACTTGAAGGTCAAGTAAACACCTGGGGGAATTCACGTGGGGATCAAAAAAGACCCCTCAGGAATTTGGTGTCTACCAGTTTATTAGTCTTGTTGCTGTAGGTGTACGTTTTTACTTTACTTCTTAGAATGAAACAGAGTTCAGAGTGCACTCGAGTTTACATTTTAAATTTGACTGGCATGGTGTTGTGTTTCACAACATCCATGCAACTTACTGTAGATCGAGCAGAGTATGGTTCTAGGGCTATGGAATTCAATATATATATTTTTTCTACCAAGAAGGTCTTGTTACCATGTGCCAAATCCCTCACCTAAGAATTCATTAAGTAAAGTTAGGCTAAATTCTGTGGCCCAGGGCCACAGAGCAATGCTTGACCTTCCTTACAATCTCTCCAGTTGAGTTCCCTACAAAACAATTCAGGCTTTGTGCTAGATTTCTTAGTGCCCAAACTATGTTCTCTTACCAGGGGAAAGGCTTTGATGCTGTAAGGTATGGTCACCTTTCAATAATGGTCAAAAAGGAAAATTGGTAATGTGGGACAAGGCTGTGCTGAATGTATGCTAAGATGACACAGGGTTAGTGTAAATAGCCCAATTTCTATAGTAAATGTTTTAAAGAGAGGGAAGTCTTGAAGCCGTGCACAAAGTCCTCCATTCTTCTTTCCCCCAGGAGATGACAGCTTGGTTCTGTAGGACAAGGTATCCACAAAAGTTTCAGGTAGCAGAGACTAGTCTGAAGGTTTGTGGGCCTCGGTATTCAGACTGGACATTGTTACCAACTGGATGGTATTTACATTGTGGGCCTGGTTTTTAACTACTTCCTTTTAGGTGGTCCAGGCTTGGTTCAGATTTTCACAGTCTCTGCTCTCATTTCCCTTCCATGAAAAAGAAAGCTCTTTGCTTTTAGCCTAGGACTCCAGGAAACATTTGTTGACAAAGAACAGGCTTGGAACTGTGCGCTGATGCCACCCTTTCAGTCTATGTTGTAGAAAGTCAGCAGAAATGATGTGGGCTAATTTTGAAGATCTACATCCTGGATATAGGGGTTGGGATTGGAACTGCAAAGCAATGTTGGCACACTGGTTCCTAATAAGAACTGCAGGCAGGAGACAAGGTCCTAGGTTTTGAGATAAGACTCAAATTACATGAGGACAGGCTTGTTCTGTGGGTTAAGTTCTCCTCTCTACTAGTTTTCAGAGGACAGGCTTAGTGACTTGGTTCCCACTCTCACTTCTACTTTTTGTTAGAAAAAGTCTGGCCTTGTGCCTTGGGCCGGTATCATGAATCCACAACCACACAAGGGAAGATGATGTAGTACTCCCTTTGATTTGAGGAGTGCATATCACTGAGAAAATTCACAGTAACACTGAAAAATCATTATACTATGGGGGACAGAAGGTGCCTGAGACAGATTCCATACTGACCTCCAATTGAATGTCATGTTTACATTATATATCTTACTTGAGGTCAACCATATATGCGGACAATGACCTATAATTCACCTCTAGTTTTGCCTGTTCGTCAGAATAACTAACTTATGTCCATAGGAGCAGCAGTCGCACATTGGCGGCATTGATAATTAAGTGCGAGTGTGCTGTGAGTAGGTGAATGGATAGCCATGGAAACAATAGCTGTCATTTTGCCGTAGTGTTAGAAAAATACGGAGTCATTGTGAGGATAACTCTTGATGGCTACCACAGAATTTCTCATAGCAAACCTCAGACTACAAATTCTGAGAGGGACTGGCTTAACCACCAAAAAAAGAAAATAGATATTGATATTGATGCTGGTCCATCCACATGTTCTGAAAATGTTTGTTTTAGCCTTGTAGAGGAAATTAGGTGGAAATTACCTGCACATCTCATAACAATAATTAGGAAATCTAGTGATACTCACAAGGTATTCCACGGGATTTACGTGACCTTCAAGAGACATGCCTGAGGGCATCACAGGGAGATCAAGTCATATTGGGTTGATGATGTGGTGCTCACTTTTAAGTAACCCTTCTACATTCACTGGTAAAATTCATATAATCCCTGAAAAAGTGACAGTATCTACATAACATAGCCACCCAACAACCCTTCAATCGAGAAGTTATGTCTGCATGAGAAGATTGCCTTGAGGACGGTGACATATGCTAACAGATTGTTGTTAGTTAACTGACTTAGGTTTCCTCTGTGGCAGGCAACCTGCTTGAAAGCAATGGGAGTGGCCGTCGGACATTAACTATGTTGATATTTGGAGGCTGAGTCTGCTTGACGAAGCTACTTTAGAGTGGTGGAAACTGTAGACAATACTTTGCTGTATTGTAGCAGAAATGCTGAGTCAATGTGAGCATAAATCTGAACGTCTTCATGTGGGACTCCCGCACTATTCTTGTAAGTGAACTTTAAGCCACTACTGTCGAGTAGGAATTGCTTAATGGCCAATGCTTCAAAGCTGAAATATTGAAAATAAAAGTGTATAAGATGAGTTTTGAAAACAATTGTTTGAGGATAAGAGAAGAGGAATAAGGTGAAAGTTACCTGAAAATTACTTAGAAATCAGAAGGGAATCATGCTGATATCAAGTGAAAACTTTGCGGAATTCACATCAGGCTCAAGAAAAACTCCACAGGAATGGGGGTCTACCAGGTGACTAGTCTTGTTATGGCTGTAGGTTTTCACTTTACTTCATAGAATGAACCAAGTTTCAGAGTTCAAAACATTTTTCAAATGAGATTACCTTGTAAATGAGAATGGCATGATGTGTTTTCAAAAATCCGCCAACTTACCCTAGTTCCATTGAAGGATTGCGTCCTAGGCCATATACTTGCATTGACTTTTTTTGACCTACAAAGAAGATCTCGTGACCATGTGCCAAGTCCTCCACCTAAGGATCTGTTACGTAAAGTTCCGCTAGATTCTGTGGGCCAAGGACTTCACTCTTCTTCCAGAATGTAGAAGGAATGCTTGGCTGTGATTACAAGCTCCCCAGTTGAGTTTTTTAAAGAACAGTCCAGGCTTTGTGCCAGGTTTCTTAGTTCCCACACTACCTTCTATTACCAGGCAACAGGTTTGGTGGTGTAAGGTATGGTCACATTTCAATAATTGTCTAAAAGGAAAATTGGTGAAATGGCACTAGATTGTGCTGAATGTACTGTCAAGATGACACAGGGTTGGTACCATTTGCCCAATTTCTATTGTAAATGCTTTAAAGAGAAGATAGTCTTGGAGCTGTGAACTGAGTCCTCCATTCTTCCTTATTCTAGGAGATGACAGCTAGGTTATATAGGCCAAGGTTTCCACAAGAGTTTTTAGTAGCAAGGGCCAGGTTAGGTGTCTGTGGGCCTAATTCTTCAGTTTGGAATTTATTACCAATTGCATGATCTAGATGTTGTAGCATAGCTGTCAGCTAGTTCCTTTTAGTAAGTCCAGACTAGCTGTCGATTTCCACAGTCTCTGTTCTTGTTTCCCTTTCACAAGAAAGGCTTTTGCTGTGAGACAAGGACTCCAGGAAACATCTTGTCCACAGAGGACAATCTTGGAACTGTGGGCTAATGCCACCCCTTCAGCCTCTGCCTGAGAAAGATAGAAAATATCTTTTGGGCCAATTTCTCAGCTCTAGTTTTGAAAATAGAGAAAGTAAGCTCTCTAGTTCCTGATTATAAATGCTGGCAGAAGAAAAGGCCCTAGGTCTCAAGAGAAGATTCTCTTCTTTTAGGAAAGGCTATTCCTGTAGATTAAGTTTTCCTATGTGTTCGGTTGCTCATGGGCGCCATTACGCCAGCAGGAAGGTGGCTCAATACCTAAGATGGCCGACGGCTCACCAACAAAGTTACAGCAGATACTTCCCAGGTGGCGAGATCAGCCAAACAGAAAAGTCCCCGCCCTGTGACCCCAGTGACATCCTGGGCCAGAATCTTTAAAAACCGCGCCTGTACCCTAGGCACGAGCGACTTCTCTGGCCCCTTTCCTTGGGACCAGTGAACCCCACCCGCAGACCCTAATAAACCCTGTTTTATACTTTGCTTTGGCTCAATCTCACCCTCATTTTCGTCTCCTCCAGCCGATCATTTGGTGCCGAAACCTGGGAGGGGTTTTAGCCGCCCTCTTGGAGTGGTGGCTACCCTCCCCCGGACCAGTCTCCAACTCGTTCTTTCTGGACCCCGGCTGCTCATAAGTTCTCTCCCCCGTCTTTCCTCCGCCTCCCCTTCCCCCTCGGGGGGCATAGCCCTAGGCGCGGCCGCACCTAGTGCTCCCCCACCACCAGCCCCTCTGTTAGGGCCTCCACCACCGGTCATTCTCAGAGATGTCCGAGACTGCCTGGCTTGGCCCCATGGCTTTTGCCACTCTGACCCGGGTCCCGGGTTGGGACGAGGATGATCCTCCCAGCCCCCGACTCCAAGGATGAGGCTAGATCCATTAATTCTGACAAAAGGAGAGACTGATCATGGGCAACACCGAATCTAAACCAGACCCTAAGATACCCCTAGGGCGCCTCTTGGCCAACTTTGTCCGCCTGGGTTACACTCAGACCTTAAAAAAAGAAAAAACTGCTCTTTCTGTCCCGAGTGGCCTGGCCACAATATAACCTGTCCAATAGCTCCCACTAGCCTCCCACAGGCACATTTGACTATCAAGTCCTTAACTACCTAGAAAATTTCTGTAAACAGAACACAAAAGATTCCGAAGTTCCGTATGTACAGGCTTTTTGGGATCTGCGCTCCCGTTCAGACCTTTGTTCCCCCTGTTCCACCCTCCAAACCCTCCTGGCCCGCTCCCCCAACTGCTCACCCTGTTTCCCAAGTCCCACACACCCCACTGCCTCCTCTTCACCCCCATCTCCCAAGCCGCCTATTGATCCCTCCCCGGAACACGACCTCCCCAAACTCCTCGGGTCTCCTCCACCCTACCACCTTCCTGGGCCCTCAGCTCCCACCGCCCCCCGATTCCTCAACCCCGCCCCTGCCCCAACCGCAGATGCCTCCTTGCTCTCCGTCCCCTCCTCACTCTCCTGTCGTCGCCCATACACGATCTCATCCCCATGAACCTGATTCCTCTACCGGCCACCTCTTTCCTCTCAGAGAGATAGCTGGAGGAGAGGGAGTAGTCAGGGTTCATGCTCCTTTCTCTCTCCACGATCTCTCCCAAATCAAAAAACGCCTCGGTTCCTTCTCAGCCAACCCATTTAACTATATCAAAGAGTTCCAATACCTTGCCCAAGCTTACGACCTGACTTGGCACGATATTCATGTCATTACATCCTCTACCCTAACCCCCGAGAGTGCAAGCGTGTTAGGGCCGTGGCCATCCAACAGGCAGACCGTGACCATCTAGTTGATAATATGGTCCATATTGGGGAAAATGCTATCCCCTGAGAAGACCCCCATTGGAACTACCAACCCGGCCAGGGATCTAACCTTCCCCAGAGAGATCTATTTGTCCGATACCTCTTACAAGGTTTAGAGACCATGTCTAACAAAGTAGTCAATTTTGACAAACTCTGTGAGGTTACCCAACAAACTGATGAAAACCCTGCTCTCTTCCTTAACCGCCTCCAGGAGGCTCTGGCTCAATACACCCATCTAGATCCCAACTCTCGCAGCGGGGCTACTGTTCTAGCCTCTCATTTCATCTCCCAGTCTGCCCCTGATATTAAAAAGAAACTCAAAAAGGCTGAAAATGGTCCCGAGATCCCGATTCAGGATCTGGTAAAAATGGCATTTAAGGTATTCAACGCCCGAAAGGAAACAGCCGAGGCTGCCCGACAAGCGCACCTCCAGCAAAAGGTAAGCGTCCAAACCCAGGCCTTGGTTGCAGCCCTGTGGCCCGCATGGGGGGGCGACCACCGTCATCCGTGGCCAACAGGGCCCGCCCAAAGACTTCGCCGCCCGGTGCCTGCTTCAAGTGTGGCAAAGATGGCCACTGGGCTCGCCAATGCCCCAATCCTCGACCACCGACAAAGCCATGCCCTCAATGCAAGCAGCCGGGCCACTGGAAGTCTGACTGCCCCGGCCTTCCTTGGCCCTCGGCGCCTCCACGTGGAGGGGCGGATGAAGGACAACACCCGGTTTTCGAGCTTCTAGGCCTGGCCGAAGACTAAAGAGGCCCGGGTTCTAGCACTCTGGTCACCCTCGCGGAGCCCAGGGTCATGCTCCAGGTAACGGGTAAGTCCATCAATTTCCTGATGGATACGGGGGCTACCTATTCGATCCTTCCCTCTCATTTGGGCCTTACTCTTCCTTCCCAGATCACTGTGGTTGGGGTAGATGGAACCCCCTCTAACCCCAGCCAAACCCAACCCCTTTCTTGGTCTTATGAAGAGACCCCTTTCACCCACTCATTCTTAGTCATACCCTCCTGCCCCGTGCCTCTGCTATGCCACGATATCTTATCTAAACTCCATGCCACTATCTCTTTCAACCACGCGGCATCCTCCTTCCTAATGGTTCTCCACCCAACTTTATCTCCCAACCCTGCACTCCCTGTCACTAACCTCCTTCCTGATGTAAACCCCTCTGTATGGAATACAGACACCCCTACCATTGCCACTCGCCATGAACCTGTCTGTATCCAACTAAAAGATCCCACCTCCTTTCCCAGCCACCCCCAGTTCCCAATCTCTAAACAACACCTCCAGGGACTAAAACCTATTGTCACTCGCCTGCTGGCACAGAACCTCTTGTCCCTACAAATTCCCCCTGTAATACCCCAATTCTTCCCGTTAAAAAAAAAACCTCTGGCCAGTACCACCTGGTCCAAGACCTCCGTATCATTAACTCTGCAGTCATCCCTCTTTCTCCTGTCGTTCCCAATCCGTATACCTTACTCTCCCACATCCCCCCCGACACCTCTCATTTCTCTGTTTTCGACCTTAAAGATGCCTTCTTTACCATTCCCTTACACCCCGACTCTATGTTCCTCTTTGCCTTTACCTGGGAAGACCCTGATACACATTGAACACAACAGCTCACCTGGACCGTCCTCCCCCAGGGCTTTCACGACAGCCCACATCTTTTTGGCCAAGCCTTAGCCTCTGATTTAGTCACCTGTGACATTTCACCTTCCACTGTCCTTCAATATGTCGATGATCTTCTTGTCTGCTCTCCTTCCCGTAAGGAATGCCTCCGAGCCTCTACCACCCTCCTTAATTTCTTATTCTCAAAAGGCTACCGTGTCTCCCCCTCTAAGACTCAATTTGCCCAGTCTACCGTAACCTACCTTGGTCTCTCTCTCTCTCCCTCCACTCGAGCCATTATAGCCGACCACTTACAAGCTATCCGTGATCTCTGACCACCATGCACAGTGGCCGAAATTCAGTCAGTCCTTGGCTTCCTTGGTTTCTTCCACCACTGGATTCCCAACTTCGCTCTCCGTGCTAAACCTCTATATCAGACCGCCAAAGAAACTCCAGAAGGCTCCCTTTCTGGGCCCTCTGCTAATAATCTGCATCCTTCTCCTCTTAGCTCCATGTTTTATTGAGTTCCTAAAGATGCAGTTTCATGAGATAGCTAGAGTCACCATCCACCAAATGCTGCTCCAGCCACTTGGCCCCTACCAGCCTATTCCCCAACTGGGTGACGCGGACACCCCGGCTCCTTAAGATACCCCTCCTACACCGCCCCTCAGCATGAAGCAGCCAGATGACACCAATGTCCCATTTCCTATCTTAAGGAGTTGGGAATGTTCGGTTGCTCATGGGTGCCATTACACCAGTGGGAAGGTGGCTCAATACCTAAGATGGCTGATGGCTCACGACCAAAGTTACAGCAGAGACTTCCTGGGTGGCAAGATCAGCCAAACAGAAAAGTCCCCGCCCTGTGACCCCACCAACATCCTGAGATCAGCCAAACAGAAAAGTCCCCGCCCTGTGATCCCACTGACATCCTGGGCCAGAACCTTTAAAAACTATGCCTATACCCCAGACACGTGCAACTTCTCTGGCCCCTTTCCTTGGCACCAGTGAACCTCACCCGCAGACCCTAATAAAGCCTGTTTTATACTTCTCAGCCACCTTCCCACTGGCGTAATGGTGCCCATGAGCAACTGAACACTATCTACTTGTTTTCAGAGAGGACAGGCTTAGTGCCTTAGGTCCCAGGCTCCCTTGTCATATTTGTTAGGAAAAGACAGGCTTTGTGCCTTGGGCTCATGTCATCACACCACATAATAACAATGGAAGACAGTTTTGCTGGTATTAATGGCGGCCTCCATTCTTTCTGAGAAGTTAGCTTTGTTTGAGGGTCACACACTTCATATGGGTGTCTGTTCTTAGGGCATCCCTTGGGTTTAGTGTGAGTAGTTGTTTATCTGGTCTGTTATAAATTGGATGGATTTGAATATCCACGCCTAAGCCCACACTTTAATTCCTGTGAGGAAAGTTCAGGCTTGACATCACAAGCATAAGTCTCCATTCTTATTTCTCTTCAGTAAAGAAGTGCTTGTTGCTGTTTTTCTAGGACAACATTTGATCTCCTTTCAGGGAAAACTGGCCTAGAATCGTGGACCCAGGCCAACACTCCAGTGTCTGTTACAATAAGAGAGAAGAAATGCTATGACTCAAAGTCTTAGCTCAACCTCCTGAAATAGGTGAAGAACTGGACCAGTAAACCAAGTCACCACTGTCGCTCCTAACAGAATGTCCAGGCTTGGAGCCAAAATTCTAGTTCCTCATGAAAGTTGTTCTACCAGAAGAGAGGCTAGCCTACCAATTTAAGGTCTCCAATATACTACTTTTCAACAAGGAAATGCATTTTGGCTAAAGCCCAGGGCTTTGTTGTATTAGTGTTAGGAAGAAACCAGCTTTGTGTCATGGGCCCAGGATCCAGCCTACATCATTTGAAGGGAGGACAGGACTTTAACCTGAAAAGCTGTCTCCTTTCCTTTCTTCAGGAATCCCTGGCTTTGATTTGTGTGCCAGGCACTGTACATTAATTTCTTTCACAGGGTCTAGAATGCTGGTAATGTGAGTATGTCCTTAGACTAGTCCGTTCAAAATTAGACAGTGTTAATCTTGGGATTATGGTGCAGAGAGAGTGACCACAGTTTCACGTACCCACCTGTGCAAAACTGGTGCCCATCAAGAGACTGGATTGTATGAAACACAGGGAGGTCATGTGACATTGTAGATGATGTAGTGCTCCCTTTTAATGAAGATGCATATCACTTTAGAAAATGCACATAAACACTGAGAAGTCTTTAGTCTACGTGGAGCAGATCATTGGCCAAGACAACCTCCTAACTATCCTCAATTGAATGTTGTGTCCACATTACAAATCTAATTGAAGTCAACAATATATTTGGATAATAAATGAACTTTAATTCTCCTCTGGTTTTGACCGTTTATCAGAAAACCTGCTTTATTGCAGTGATGGTGGTGGTTGCACATTGGCAGTGTTGATAATTGGAGGCTGAGTATGTTGCAAAAAAGTGACTTGATAGCAGTTGAAACAATAGGTGCCATTTTGCTCCATTGTACAAGAAATGCTGTGTCGTTGTGAGGATAATTCTTTATTGAAAAAAGAGCTTCTGCTCATGAATTTCTCTATAGCAAATACAGACTAAAAATTCTAAGAGGGACTGGCTTAACTAACATGGAAATAAAGGTGAGATACTGACATTGAGGCAGTTTTTTCACAATATTCTGAAAAGGCTTACTTTAGCCTAGCAGAGGTAACGAGGTGGAAGTCATCTGGAAATCTCATGACAAGAATCAGGGAATTTGGCAATATTCATGAGGTTTTTCCACAGGATTTACATGACCAGCAAGAGACTGGCCTGAAGGCAACACAGAAAACCCGTGAAATTGGGCTGAAGGTGTGGTGTTCATGTTTGAGTTTCCCTTAAATATTTTTTGTTAAATTCATAAATGCACTGAGAAAATGAGCGAACTTGTATAATATAGCAACCTAACAGCCTTTCAATTGAAAAGACATGTCTACACTAGGAGACTTGCTTGAAGACAGCGGCATAAGCTAACACACACATGTCGTTAACCTTACTGCCCTAAAGTTTCGTCTGTGGTCAAGCAATGTGCTTGAATGCAATGGGAGCAGCGTTTGCACATTAACTGCATTGATATTTGGAGTCTGAGTCTGAATGATGAAGCTACTTTAGAGTGGTAGAAACTCTAAGCGCCATTGTGCCATATTGTAGCATAACTACTGAGTCATTGTGAACATAACCTTTAACAGTTGTGGTGGGAGACCTGTGCTATTATTGTAGGTGGACTTTAGGCCACTACTGTCAAGAGGGAATTGCTTAAAGGCCAATGACTCAATACTGAAATATTGAAAATATGAGTTTATGAGATGTGTTTTGTAAACACTTGTTTGAGAATAGTGGAAGAGGAATAACATGGAAGACACTTGAAAATCACATAGCAATCACAGAGGTCAAATGAACCTTGGTGGGATTCATATGGGGATCAAGGAAAACTCCACAGGAATCTGGTGTCTACCAGGTACCTAGTTTTGCTGCTGTGGCCGTAGGTCCTTTACCTCATGTCTTACAATGAATCAAACTTCAGTCTGTGAAATGTTTTGCACTCAAATATATCCCGTAAATGAGTCTGATGTGGTGTTGCATTTTCAAACATCCACACAACTTAACCAAGTTACAGCAGAGGACTGGGTCCTGGGCCATGGATTTCCACCAATTTTTTTCCTACCAAGAAGAAGGTATTATGAACGTGTGCCAATTCTCCACCTAAAGATCCGTTAAGTAAAGTTAGGCTAGATTCCCTGAGCCAAGGTCTCCACTCTACTTCCTAAAAATAGGAGTAACGCTTGTTATTGTTTCCAGGCTCTCCAAACGAGTTCCTTTAAAAACAGTTCAGGCTTTGAGCAAGGTTTCTTAGTGTCCAAAATACCTTCTCTTATCAGGGGAAAAGCTTGGTTCTGTAAGGTATGGTCACCTTTTAATAATTTTCTAAAAAGAAAATTGGCAATGTGGGACCAGGTTGTGCTGAACGTACTTTTAAGATGACACAGGGTTGGTGCCATTGGCATGATAGCTATCATAAATGCTTTAAAGGGAGGACAGTCTTGGAGCCATGCACAAAGTCCTCCATTCTTCTTCTTCCTAGGAGATCACAGCTTGGTTCTGTAAATGTCCACAAATGTTTCAGGGAGCAGGGGGAGGCTGGATATTTGTGAGCCTAGGTCTTCATACTGGACTTTGTTACCAATTGGATGGTCTTGACATTGTGGGCCTGGACTTTAACTACTTTCTGTTAGGTGTTCAATGCAAGTTTCAAATTTCCACAGTCTCTATTTTAATTTTTCTTCCATAAAGAAGGCTTTGCTTTGATCCTAGGACTCCTGGCAACATTTGTTCACAAAGAACAGGCTTGGAACTGTAGACTTATACCACCCTTTCAGTCTCTGTCTGAGAAAGTTGGAAGAAATCTTGTGGGCTAATTTCTCAGATCTACATTCTGGAAATAGGGGTAGGGATTGGAACTGCAAACCAAGGTCAGCACACTGGTTCCTAATAGGAAACACAAGCAGGAAACAAGGACCTACATTTTGAGATAAAACTCAAATTACATGAGGACAGGCATGCCATATGGGTTAAGATTTCCTATCTACCAGTGTTAGAAAGAACGAACTTAGCGCCTTTGTGTCCAAGGCTCCCTTCTACCTTTTGTTAGGAAAAGACAAGCCTTGTGCCTTGGGCCCATGTCAACAATCCATATCCTCACAAGAGAAGATGATGTACTGCTCCCTTTGTAGTGACAAGTGCATATCACTGAGAAAATTCACATCAACACTGAGAAATCATTAGTATGTGTGGAACGGAAGGTGGCTGAAACGGTCTCCATACTGACTTTCAGTGTCATGTCCAATTACAAATCTTAATTGATGTTAATGGTATACGTGGCAGTTAACGATCTTTAATTAGCCTCTAGTTCTGTCTTTTAATTTTCAGGAAATCTGTCTTATGTCCATGGGGGCAGCAGTTGCACATTAGCAGCGCTGATAATTGAGCCTGAGTGTACTATGAGGAAGCAACTGGATAGCAGTGGAAAAAGCTGCCATTTTGCTGTATTGTAGGAAAAATGCTGAGTCATTGTGAGGATACCTCCTAATGGTGGAAAGAACAACTGCCACAGAATTTATATATAGCAGAACTCAGATGATAAATTCTGAGAGGGACTGGCTTAACCACCAAGGAAAGGAAATGAAGATACTGACATTGAGGCTGTTCTACCAATGTATTCTGAAAAGGCTTGTTTTAGCCTATCAAAAAAAAATGAGGTAGAAATCACATGGAAATCACATAACAAGAATTAGGGAATCTGGTGATATTCACTGAGCTTTCCCTAGGGATTCATGTGACCCTCAAGTGACAGGACTGAGAATCACAGGGAGATCACGTGATATTGGGATGATGGCGTGGTGCTCACTTTTGAGTTACCCTGCTACATTCCTTGGTAAAATTTAGATAAACACTGAGAAAATGATAATACCTGGGTAACATAGTCACCCAGTGGCCCTTAAATCGAAAAGTCATGTTTGCATGAGAAGATTCACTTGAGAACAGCAGCGTATGGTAACAGACAATTGTTGTGAGTTAACTGGCCTTAGGTTTTGTCTGTGGTCAGGCAACCTGATTTAACACAATTGGAGCGACTATTGAACATTAATTGCATTGATATTTGGTGGCTGACTCTGCCTGACAAAGCTACTTTAGAGTGGTGGAAACTATAGGCACCATTTTGCTGTATTCTAGGAAAAATAATGAGTCATTTTAAGCATAACTCTGTTCGGCTTCATGTGAGACTCCCATTCTATTATTGTATGCTGACCTCAGGCTGCTACTTCAATAGGGAATTGCTTAATGGCCAATGCCTCAATGCTGAAATATTGAAAATAAGAGTTTATGATACTAGTTTTTAAAACTCTTTTGAATATAGCAAAAGAGAAATGAAGTGGAAGTCACCTGAAAATCACTTAGAAATCACAAGGGAATCACGCAGAGACCGGGATTAATGTGGAACTCAAGGAAGACCCCATAAGAAACTGGTGTCTACCACATGACTAATCTTGTTGCTGTGGCTGTAGGTTTTCACTTTACTTCATAGAATGAACCAGGCCTCACAGGGTGAAATGCTTTACAAACTAATTTACTTTGTAAAAGAGTCTGGCATGTTTTGTATTCAAACATTCACCTAACTTACCCTAGTTTCAGCAGAGGACTGCATCCTGGCTTTGGAAATCAATTGACATTTTTCTATCCTTTCAAGAAGGTCTTATTACCATGTGCCAAGTCATCCACCTATGGATCCATTACGTAAAGTTAGGCTAGATTCTGTGGGCCAAGGTCTCCACTCTGCTTCCTGAAAATAACAGCAATGCTTGGCCAAGATTTCAAGCTCCCTAATCGAGCTTTGTCAAGAACAGTCCAGGTTTTGTGCCAGGTCTCTTAGTGCCCACACTACCTTCTCTTACCAGGTGAATGGCTTGATGCTGGAAGGTATGGTCACCTTTCAGTAATTTGGGGGGAAAAAATGGTAATATCGGACCAGGCTGTGCTGAATGTACTATTAAGATGACACAAGTTTGGTGCCATTTGCCCAAATTTCTATCATAAATGCTTTAAAAGGAGGACAATCTTGGAGCGGTGCTCGGAGTCCTCCATTTTTCTTACTTCGAGGCAATGGCAGCTAGATTCAGTAGGCCAAAGTCTCCACAAGATTTTTTGGTAGCAAGGGCAAGGCTACATATTTGTGAGCCCAAGTCTTCACTCTGGAATTTATTACCAATTGGATGATCTTAATGTTGTGGGCTTTGGGTAGTCAGCTACATTTTTTTTTTCAGAAAGTCCAGGCCTGGTGAAGATTTCCACAGTTTCTGTTCTTATTTCCCTTCCATCATGAAGGCTTTTGCTGTGAGCCAAGGACTCCAAGCAACATCTGTTCACAAAGGACAGGCTTGGAACTGTGGGCTTACGTCACCCCTTCAGGCCTCTGTCTGGGAAAGTAAGAAGATATCTTTTGGGACTATTTCTCAGATCTAATTATTGAAAAAAAGAAAGAGGGCTGGAAGGGCAAACCAAGGTTGGTACTCTCATTCTTGATTAGAAATTTAGGCAGGAGACAAGGTCCTAGGTCCTGAGATTAGATTATCTTCCTTTAGGCCAGGCTTGCCCTGTGCGTTAAGTTCTCCTATCTATTTATTTTCAGAGAGGACAGACTTAGTGCCTTGGGTCCCAGTCTCCCTTGTTCTTTTTCTTAGGAAAAGATAGGCTTTGTGCCTTGGGCCTGTGTCACCATACCACATCCGAACAAGGGAAGACAGTTGTGCTGGTATAAATAGCGGCTTCCATTCTTCTTTTGTTCTGAGATGTCAGTTTTGTTGTGGGTCCTACACTCCACATGAGTTGCTGTTTTTAGGGCATCCCTTATGTGAATAGTTGTTTTTCAAGTCTGTTATAAATAGGATGGCCTTGAAATTCAGCACCTGGGCCTGCACTCTAATTCCTGTGAGGAGAATCCAGGATTGGTGTCACTTGACTGAGTCTCCATTCTAGTTTTTTTGTTCTGTAAAGACATGCTTGTTCCTGTGGGCCTAGGGCAACAAATTGACATTTTTTAGGGAAGACAGGCTTAGAACTGTGGACCCAGGCCTCCATTTTCGGTGTCTGTTAGGAAAAGACAAAAAAAAATTACCCTTATGCGAGATCTCAGCTTGACCTCCTGGAATAAGTGAAGAAAATCAACCAGAAAGCCAAGTCACCACTGTTGCTCCTAACAGGTTAGGCTTAGAGTCAAGGTTCTAGTTCCTCAAAAAAGATATTCTTACAAAAAGAGAGGCTGGCTTTGTGGATTAAGGTCTCCAATAAAATAATTATCAATGAGGATAGGCTTTTTGGCTGTAGACCATGGCTCTGTTGTATTAGTGTTAGGAAGAAACTGGCTTTGCTTTATGGGAGTGGGATCCAGCCTCCATCATTTAAAGAAAGGACATTACTTTAATCACAACAGCGGTCCCCTTTCTTTTCTATAGGAATCCATGGCTTTGATTTGTGCAATGCACTGCACATTAGTTTCTGTCACAGGGTCTAGGATGTTAGGAATGTGAGTATGTCCTTAGACTAGACAGTTCAAAATTAGACAGTGTTAAACTTGAAAGTATGGCCCAGAGGGAGTCACCACAGGTTCACATGACCACCTGTGGAAAACAGGTGCCCATTAACAGACTGGGATGTATGAAACACAGGGAGATTGTGTGACAGATGAGGATGATGCAGTGTTCCCTTTTAATGAAGAGTGCACATTCCTTGAGAAAATTCACATAAACACAAGACATTAGTCTACGTGGAGCAGAACGGTGGCCGAGGCAGACTCCTAACTGTCCTCCAATCGAATGTTGTGTCCACATTACAAATCTAATTTGAATTCATCGGTATATGCAAGTAGTCCATGAACTTTAATTCACCTCTGGTTTTGACCATTTGTCAGAAAACCTGCTTTGTGGCTGTAGTGGAATAGGTCACACTTTTGCGGCATTGATAATTGGAAGCTGAGGATGCTGTGAAGAAACTACTAGATAGTGGTTGAAACAATAGCTGCCATTTTGCACTATTATAGAAATTATGAGGATACCTCTTCATTACAAAAAGAACAGCTGCTTAGGAATATCTGTATAGCAAACTGCAGACTAAAAATTCTGCGAGGTATGGCCTTAATTGACATGGAAAGAAAGCTGAGATACTGACATTGAGACAGTTTTTTTTTTAATGTGTTTTGAAAGGCTTGTTTTAAACTAGCAGAAGTAATGAGGCAGAAGTCACCTGAAAATCTTGTAAGAAGAATTAGGGAAACTCAAGATATTTATGAGGCTTTCCCGCAGAATTCACATGACCACCAAGAGAGTTTCCTGTGGGCAACACAGGGTAATCACATGAACTTGAAGTGATGGTGTAACACTCACTCTTGAGTTACCCTTCTACATTCCTTAGTAAAATTCACATAAGTTCTGAGAAAATGAGAGTACTTGTGTAATATAGCCAAGTCCTCTCATGCAGATAGGTCATATCTGCATGAGAAGACTTGCTTAGAACAGTAGCATAGGCTAACACACACTTGTTTTTAGGTCACTGACCTGAGCTTTCTTCTGTGTTCAGGCAACCTGCTTGTAGTCAATGGGAGCAGTGGCTGTACATTAATCGTGATAAAATTTGGAGGCTGAGTCTGAATGAGGAAGCTCCTTTACAGCGGTGGAAACTCTAAGCACCATTATTCTATATTGTTGTAGAAATGCTGAATTGTTGTGGGCATAACCCTTAATGTTTTCGGTGGGAAACCCACAATATTATTGTCGTTGGAATTTAGGCCACTACTGTCGAGAGGGAATTGCTTAAAGGTCGATGACTCAATGCTGAAATATTGAAAATAAGAGTTTATGAAATGTATTTTGAAAACACTTTTTTGAGGACAGGGCAAGAGGAATAAAATGGAAATCAACTGAAAATCAACAATCACCAGGGATTCACAAAAAGGTCAAGAGAACACCTGATGGGATTCATGTGGGGCTCAAGGAAGACCCCCAGGAATATGGTGCCTATCGAGTGACTAGTCTTTTTGCTCTGGCTATAGGTTTTGGCCTTACCTCTTACAATGAATCAGCCTTCAGTATGTGAAATGTTTTGCACTCGAGTTTACCTTGTAAATGAGACTGGCATTAATGTTGTATTTTCAAATGTCCACACAACTTACTCTAGTTCCAGCAGAGTACTGGATCCTGGGGTCATGGACTTCAACAGACTTCCCCCGCCCCCCGCCCCACCATCAGGGACGTCTTGTGATTGTGTGCCAATTCCTCTATCTAAAAATCCGTTAGGTAAAGCTAGACTAGATTTTTGGGGGCAAGGTCTGCACTCTACTTCCTGAAAATAGGAGCAATGCTGGGTTGTGCTTCCAGGATCTCCAATCGAGTTCCTTACAAAACAGGTTAGGCTTCGTGTCATGTTTCTTAGTGCCCAAACTATGTTTCTTTACCAGGGGAAAAGGCTTGGTGCTGTAATGTATGGTTACCTTTCAATAATTGTCTAAAAAAATTGGTGACAGGGGACCAGGTTCTGATGAATGTACTGTTATAATTACACAGGACTGGTACCATTGGCATAATTTCTATATTAAATGCTTCAAAGGGAGGACAGTCTTGGAGCTGTGCACCAAGTTTTCCATTCTTCCTCCTCCTAGGAGATGACAGCTTGGTTCTGTAGGCCAACATGACCACAAGTTTCAGGTAGCTGTGGCCAGGCTGGATGTTTGTGGGCCTAGGTCTTCACATTGGACATTGTTACCAATTGGATGGTCTTGACTTTGTGTGCCTGGGCTTTAACTACTTCTTTTTAGGTGATCCAGGCTTGGTTCAGATTTCCACAGTCTCCATTTTATTTTTTCCTTCATAAAGAAGGAAAACATTTGTCCACAGAGAACGGGCTTGGAAATGTGTGCTTACGCCACCCTTTCAGTCTATGTTGGAAAATGTCAAAAGAAATGCTGTGGTGTAATTTCTCCAATTTACTTCCTGGAAATAGGGGTAGGGATTGGAACTGCAAACATAGGTCAGCACACTGGTTCCTAAAAGGAAGAATGGAGGCTACCATCAAGAGATATCCTCACAATGACTCAGCATTATTTCTACAATACAGCAAAGTGGCAGCTATTGTTTCCACGCTATCCATTCACTTCCTCACAGCATTGAGTCATTGGCCTTTAAGCAATTTTCTCTTGATAGCAGTGGCCTAAGGTCCACCTATTAGAATAGCGTGGATCTCCTACTGGAACTGTGAATGGTTATGCCCACAATGACTCAGCATTTATGCTACAGTATAGCATAATGACACTTAGAGTTTCCACTGCTCTAAAGGTTCATCATTCAGACTCAACTTCCAAATTTCAATGCAATTAATGTGCCACCGCTGCTCCCATTGACTACAAACAGGTTGCCTGACCACAGATGAAACCTCAGGGCAGTTACCTAACAACAAGTGTGTGTTAGCTTATGCTACTGTCTTCAAGCAAGTCTTCTCATGCAGACATGACCTTTCAATTGAAGGGCTGAAAGGTGGGCATCTTACACATGTACACTTATTTTCACTGTGCTTATATGAATTTTACCAAGGAATATAGAAGGGTAACTCAAAAGTGAGTGCCACATCATCACCCTAATTTCACATTATTTCCATGTGTTGCCCTCAGACCTGTCTCTTGCTTGCATGAAGATCCCGAGAGAAAACCTTGTGATTATTGCTATATTCCTTAATTCTTATTACAAAATTTCCAGGTGATTTCCACCTCATTACCTCTGCTAGGCTACAATGTGTCTTTACAAAACATATTGAAGCAAATGCTTCAATGTCAGTATCTCAGCTTTCTTTCCATGTCAGTTAAGCCAGTCATTCACAGAATTTTTAATTCTTAATTTTTAATACTTAAGCAGTCATACTTTTATCAATGTAGAGTTTTTCTCACAATGACTCAGCATTTTTCCTACAATAGAGCAAATTGGTAGCTATCGTTTCAAATGTTACCAGTCACTTCTTCACAGCACACTCAGCCTCCTGTGGAGTGTATGACCCTCCAACACAGCTGACATCTCAGCAGATGTGGGCAGTCCATGAACTTTAATTCACCTCTGGTTTTGATCATTTTTAAGGAAACCTGCTTTATGGCAGTGGTGGCCGAGGTCGCACATTGGCGGCATTGATAATTGGAGGCTGAATGTGCTGTGAAGAAGCAACTGGACGGCAGTCGAAACGATAGCTTCCATTTTGTTATATTGTTGGGAAAATGCTGAGTCATTGTGTGGATTCCCCTTCATTGCAAAAAGAATGGCTGCTTAAGAATTTTTCTATAGCAAACCACAGACTGAAAATTCTGCTAGGGACTGTCTTAACAAACATAAAAAGAAAGCTAAGATGCTGACACTGAGGGAATTTCTTCAACATGTTCTGAAAAGGCTTGTTTTAGCCAATCAGAGGTAATGAAGTGGAAGTCACCTGGAAATTTCATAACAAGAATTAGGGAATCTTGTGATATTCACGAGGCTTTCTTGCGAAATTCAAGTGAACAGAGACACTAGCTTGATGGCAACACAGGGAAATCACATGAAATTGAGGTGATGGTGTGGCGGTCACCTTTAAGTTACCCTTCTACATTGCTTGGTAAAATTCACATAAACACTGAGAAAATGAGAGTACCCGTGTAACATAGCCACCTAGAAGAATTTCAATCAAAAGGTCATATCTGCATGTGAAAGTCTTGCTTGAGGACAGCAGCATATGCTAACACAAACTTGTCCTTAGGTAACTGCCCTGAGGTTTCAATTGTGCTCAGGTAATCTGCTTGTAGTCAATGGGAGTGGTTGTACATTAACCGCTTTGAAATTTGGAGGCTGATTCTGCTTGATGAAGCTACTTTTAGAGTGGTGGAAACTGTAGGCACCATTATGCTGTATTGTAGCAAAAATACTGAGTCATTGTGAGCATAACTTAATGGAATCATGTGGAACTCGCAAACTCCTGTCATATGCAGACTTTAGGCCACTATGTCAAGAGGGTTTTGCTTCACAGACAATTCCTCAATGCTGAAATACTGAAAATAAGAGTTAATGAGATAAGTTTTGAAAACACCTGTTTGAAGATAGGTGCAGAGGAATAAGGTAGAAGTCAATTGAAAATCATTTAGAAATCACTAAGGAATCATACAGACATCAAATGAACACCTGCAGGATTCACAAGGGAATCAAGGAAGATCCTATAGGAATCTGGGGTATATCACATGACTAGTCTTGTTTCTGTGGCCGTAGGTTTTTACTTTCCTTTTAGAATGAATCAGGTTTTAGAGCATGAAAGATTATACAAATGAGTTTACTTTGTAAATGAGACCAGTGTGGTGTGATATTTTCAAACATCCACCCAACTTACCCTAGTTCCAACAGAGAAATGCATCTTAGGCAATGGACTTCCAACAATATATTTTTTGTCTGCTAAGAAGGTCTTGTTACCATATACCAAGTCCTCCACCTAAGGATTCATTATGTAAAGTAAGGCTAGATTCTGTGGACCAAGGTCTTCTCTCTACTTCCTGGAAATAGGAGCAATGCTTGGCCATGATTTCATGCTCCTCAATCGAGTTTTTTAAAGAACAGTCCAGGCTTTATTCCAGGTTTCTCAGTGCCAAACTATGTTCTCTTATCAAGGGAAAGGCTTGGTGCTATAAGGTATGGTCACCATTCAATAACTGTCTAAAAGAAAAATTGGTGATGTGGAACCAGGTTGTGCTGAAAGTACTGTTATGATGACACAGGGTTGGTGTCATTGGCCCAATTTCTATTGCAAATGTTTTAAAGGGAGGACAGTTTTGGAGCCATGCACCTAGTCCTCCATTCTTCCTTCTCCTACGAGATGACAGCCTGGTTCCTTAAGCCAGCGTGTCCAACAAAGATTTCAGGTATCAGGAGCCAGGCTGGAAGTTTTGCAGAGTGGACCTTGTTACTAATTGGAAGGTCCTGACATTGTGGGCCTGGGCTTTATCTTCTTCCTTTTAGGTGGTCCAGGCTTGGTTTAGAATTCCACAGCTTCCATTTTATTTTTTCTCCCATTAAGAAGGCTTTCGCTTTGAGCCTGGAAATCCAGACAACATTTGGTCACAGAGAAAAGGCTTGGAACTGTGAGCTTACACCCTATGTCAGAGAAAGTTGAAAGAAATGCTGTGGGCTATTTTTTCAGTTCTACTTTATGGAAATAGGGGTAGGGATTGGAACTGCAAACCAAGTTCAGCACACTGGTTCCTAATAGGAAATGCAGTCAAGAGACAAGGTCTTTGGTTTTTAGATAAAGCTCAAATTACATGAGGACAGGCTTTCCGTGTGGGTTAAGTTCTATCTACTAGTTTTCAGAGAAGACAGGTTTAGTGCCTTGGGTCCCAGGCTCCCTTCTACTTTTTGTCAGGTAAAGACAGTCCTGTGCCTGAGGCTTGTGTCATCAATCCACTTCCTCACAAGGGAAGATGATGTAGTGCTCCCTTTGTAGCGACAAGTGTATATCACTGAGAATATGCACATCAACACTGAGAAATCATTAGTATGCATGGAATAGAAGGTGGCTGAAAAAGACTCTGTGCTGACCTCCAATCGAATATCGTGTCCACATTACAAATCTTATTTGAGATCAACATTATATGTGGGCAGTCAATGATCTTTAATTTGCCTCTAGTTTTGTCTGTTTGTCTGGAAAACTGCCTTATGTTTGTGGAGGTATCAATAGTACATTGGCAGCTTTGATAATGGAGCCTGAGTGTGCTGTGAGGAAGTGACTGAATAGCGGTGGAAACAAGCCGCCATTTTGCTGAGGAAGAATGATGAGTCAGTCATATTGAGGATACTTCTTGATTGCAGAAAGAACAGCTGCCTCAGAATTTCTCTATAGCAAACCTCAACTACAAATTCTAAGCGTGCCCAGCTTAACCACCAAAAAAATAAAACTGAGATATTACAGTAAGGCTCTTCTATCAATGTGTTCTGAAAAGGTTTATTTTAGCCTAGCAGAGGTAATGAGATGGAAGTGACTTGGAAATCTCATAACAAGAATTAGGGAATTGCGTGATACTCAGGAGGCTTTCCGCGGGATTCACATGACTATCAAGGGACAGGCCTGAGGGCATCACAAGGAGATCAGGCGGTATTGAATTGATGTTCACTTTTGAGTTATACTTCTACATTCCTGGAAAATTCACATAAGCACTGAGAAAATGATAGTACCCATGTAACAAAGCCACCTAACGGCCATTCAACTGAAAGGTCATGTGCATGAGAAGATTCTCTTGAGGACAACAGCATAGGATAACAGACAATTGTTAGTTAAATGGCTTTAGGTTTTGTCTGTGGTCAGGCAACCTTCTTTAATGCAATGGGAGTGGCTGTTGAACATTAACCACGTTGAAATTTGGAGGCTGAGTCTGCTTGACGAAGCTATTTTAGAATGGTGGAAACTGTAGGCACTATTTTGCTGTATTCTAGAAACAATACTGAGTCATTGTGAGCATAATGCTGAACAGCTTCATGTGTGACTCCCACACTATTCTTGTATGTGGACCTGAGGCCACTGCTGTCAAGAGGGAATTGCTTAATGGCCAATGCCTCAATGCTGAAATATTGAAAATAAGAGTTTATGAGATGAGTTTTAAAAACACTTGTTTGAGGATAGGTGAAGGGAAATAAGGTAGAAGTCATGTTGAACATCACTTAGAAATCACTACGGAATAACGGGGAGATCAAGTGAACACCTCACGTTATTCACGTGGAGAGCAAGGAAGATCTCACAAGAATTTGGTGTCTACCAGGTGACTATTCTTGTTTCTTTGGCTGTAGCTTTCACTTTACTTCATAGAGTAAACCAGAATTCAGAGAATGAAATGTTTTACAAACGAGTTTACCTTCTAAATGAGATGAGTATGATGTTGTGTTTTCAAACATCCATACAACTTACCCTATTTCTAGCAGAGGACTGCATCCTAGGCCATGGTCTCCCATTGACTTTTTTCTTCATATCAAGAAGGTCTTGGTACCATGTTCCAAGTCCTCCACTGAAGAATCTGTTACATAAATTAGGCTAGATTCTGTGGGCCAAGGTCTTCATTCTACTTCTTGGTAATTGGAGCAATGCTTGGCTGTGATTTCAAGTTCTCTAATTGAGTTGTTTAAAGGCCAGTCCAGGGTTTTTGCCAGGTTTCTAAGTGCCCACACTACCTTCTCTTAGCAGGCAAAAGGCTTTGTGCTGTAATGTATGGATATTTTGAAATAATTATTAAAAAAAATATTAGTGATGTGGGACTAGTTTGTGCTGAATGAACTGTTAAGATGACACAAGGTTGGTACCATTTGGCCAAATTTCTATTGTAAATGCTTTAAAGGAAGGACAATCTTGGAGCCATCCACTGAGTCTTTCTATCTTTCTCCTCCTAAAAGATGACAGCTTAATTCTGCAGACCAAGGTGTCCAGAAGAGTTTCAGGTAGCAGGGGCTGGTCTGATTGTTTGTGGGACTATGTCTTCAGACTGGACATTGTTACCAATTGAAAGGTTTTGACATTGTGGGCCTCAGGCTGTAAGCTAGTTCCTTTGAGAAAGTCCAGGTTTGGTGCAATTTTCCATAGTCTCTGTTCTTATTTCCCTTTCATTAAGCAGACTTTTTCTGTGAGCCTAGGATTCCAGGAGACATCTGTTCACAGAGGACAAGCTTAGAACTGTGGACTTACACAATCTCTTCAGCCTCTGTCTGGCTTTGTGCCTTGGGTCCCTGTCACCACACCACATCCTAACGAGGAGAGACAATTTTGCTGATATGAACAGTGGCCTCCATTGTTCTTTTGTTCTGAAATGTCAGCTTTGTTTGAGGGTCATACACTCCACATGAGTTTCTGTTCTTAGGAGATACCTTGGGTTTAGTGTAATTGTATTTCTAGTTTGTTATCAATTGGATGGTCTTGAACTCCATGCCTGGGCTGACACTATAATTCTTGGGAGGAGTATCAAGGCTTGATATCACAGGCCTATGTCTCCATTCTAGTTTCCCTCCTCAGGATGTTCTATTGCTGTGGGCCTACAACAACACTTGACATTCTTTCATAAAAAACAGGCTTAGAACTGTTGGCCCAGGCCACCACTTCATTGTCTGTTAGGAAAAGACAGAAGAAATGCTGTGACTCAAAGTTTCAGTTCAAACTCCTAGAATAGATTAAGAATTGTACCAGCAAGGCAAGTCACTACTTTGCATCTAACAGAATGTCCAGGCTTGGAGTCAAGGTTCTAGTTCCTTAAGAAAGATGTTTTTACCAGAGGAGATGCTGGCCTTGTAGGTTAAGGTCTCCAATATAGGACAGGCTTTTTGGCTGTAGACCAGGGATCTGTTGTATTAGTGTTAAGAAGAAACTGGCTTTGTGTCATGAGCTTTGGATTCAGTCTAAATCATTTGAAGGAAAGACAGTACTTTTACCTGAATAGCAGTCTCCTTTCTTTTCTATAGGAGTCCACGGCTTTGATCTTCTTGCCATGCACTGAACATTAGTTTCTGTCATAGGGTCTAGGATGTTGGTAGTGTAAGCTTGTCCTTCAACTAGTCTGTTCCATATTAGACAGTGTTAAACTTGGGAGTATGTCAGAGAGTGACTCACCACATGTTCATGAGACTGCTGTGGGAAACTGGTGCCCATAAAGAGACTGGAATGTATGAAACACAGGGAGGTCATGTGACAGATGCAGATGATACAGTGCTCCCTTTTAATGAAAAGTGCAAATCACTTGAGAAAATTCACATAAACACTAAGAAGTCTTTAGTCTACATGGAGCTGAAGGTGGCTGAGACAGCCTCCTAACTGTCCTTTAATCAAAAATCATGTCAATGTTGTAAATCTAATTTGAATTCAACAGTTTATGCGGGCAGTCAATGAACCTCAATTTACCTCTGCTTTCCACTGTTTTTCAGACCTGCTTTATGGCAGTGAAGGGGGCAGTCTCACAGTGGCAGCATAAATAATTGGAGGCCCAGTGTGCTGTGAAGAAGCAACTGGATAGCAGTTGAAACAATAGCTGCCATTTTGCTCTATTGTAAGACAAATGCTGAGTCATTGTAAGGATAATTCTTAATTGCAAAGAGAATGGCTGCTTAAGAATTTCTCTATAGTAAACCAAAGCCTAAAGTTTCTGTGAAGGACTGGCTTAACCAACATGGAAAGAAAGCTGAAATACTGACTTTGAGGCAGTTTCTTCAATGTGTACTGAAAAGGCTTGCTTTAGCCTAGCGGTGGTAATGAGGCAAAAGTTATCTGAAAATCTCATAAGAAGAATTAGGGAATCTTGCAATATTCACCAGGCTTTCCCATGAAATTCACATGACTAGCAAGAGACTGGCCTGAGGGCAACACACGGAAATCACATGAAATTGGAGTGATGGTGTGAGCACATTTTTAAGTTACCCTTCTAAATTCCTTGGTACAATTCAAATAGGTGCTGAGAAAATGAGAATACCTGTGTAACATAGCCATCTAACAGCCCTTCAGTCATAAGGTCATGTCTACATGAGTAGACGTGCTTAAAGACAGCGGCATAGGGTAACACCTGTCATTAGGTAACTGCCCTGAAGTTTCTTCTGTGGTCAGGCAACTTTCTTGTAGTCAGTGGGAGCAGCGATCACACATTAACCACATTAAAATTTAAAAGCTGAGTCTGAACGACCAAGCTACTTCAGAGCGTTGAAAACTCTAAGTGCCATTATGCTGTATTGTAGCAGAAATGATGAGTCTCTGTGAGCATAACCCTTAGCATTTCTGGTGGGAACCCTGCAGTATATTCTTGTATGCGGACCTTAGGCCACTGCTGTTGAAAGGGAATTGCTAAAGGCCGATGATTCAATCCTGAAATATTGGAAATAAGAGGTTATGAGTCATGTTTTGAAAACATTTGTTTGAAAATAGGGAAGAGGAATAAAGTGGAAGTAACCAAATACCATGGAGCAATCACCAGGGAACCACACGGAGATCAAGTGAACACCTAGCAGGATTCATGTGGCGATCAAGGAAGACCCCACGGGAATCTGCTGTGTACTAGGTAACTAGTTGTTGCTGTGGCTTTTTTTTTCACCTTACCTCTTACAATGAATCAAGCTTCAGTCTGTGAAATGTTTTGCATTCGAGTGTACACAGTAAATGAGACTGGCATGGTGTGTTTTCAACCATCCACACAACTTACCCTAGTTTCAGCAGAGGACTGGATCCTGGGCCATGGACTTCCATCGACACTTTTGCCTACCAAGAAGGAGGTATTGTGACTATGAGACAAGTCATCTAACTAAGCATCTATTAAATAAATTTAAGCTAGATTAAGTGGGCCAAGGTCTTGACTCTACTTACTGAAAATAGGAGCAATGCTTGACATTGCTTCTAGGCTCTCCAGTCACATTTCTTACAAAATAGTTCAGGCTTTATGCCAGATATCTTAGTGCCCAAAGTATTATTTTACCTGAGGAAAGGCATGGTGCTTGCTATAAGATCTGGTCATCTTTCAAAAATTGTCTAAAAGGAAAAATGGTGACGTAGGACAAGGTTGTGCTGAATGTACTTTTATGATGACACAGGGTTGGTGCCATTGGCCCAAATTTCTATCATAAATGCTTTAAAGGGAAAACAGTCTTGGAACCATGAACCAAGTACTTCATTCTTCCTTCTCCTAGGATATGACAGCTTGGTTCTGTAGGCCAAGGTATCCACAATATTTTCAGGTAGCAGCAGCCAGGCTGTATTTTTGTGGGCCTCAGTGTCCAGACTGGATATTTTATCAAATGGATGGTCTTGAGGTTGTGGCCTGTGGCTATCAGCTAGTTCTCTTGAGAAAGTTCAGGCTTGGTGCAGATTTACACAGTTTCTGTTCTTGTTTCCCTTCCATAAAGAAGGCTTTTGCTGTGAACCAAGGACTCCAGGCAACATCTGTTCACAGAGGAAAGGCTTGGAAGTGTGGGCTTATGCCACTCATTCAGCCTCTGGGAAAGACAGAAGATATCTTTTTGGCTAATTTCTCAGCTCTAATTCTTGAAAATATGGCAAGGGATTGGAAATGCAGACTAAGGTCAGCACTCTGGTTCCTGATCAGAAGTGCAAGGCAGAAGACTAGGTCCTAGGTTTTGAGATTAGAGTCTCTTCTTTTAGGACAGGCTTGCCCTGAGTGTTAAGTTCTCCTATCTACTTGTTTTCTGAAAAGATAGGCTTAGTGCCTTAAGTCCCTGTCCTTTGTGTTAGAAAAAGATAGGTTTTGTGCCTTGAGTCCATATCACCACAAAACATCCTAACAAGGAGAGACAGTTTTGCTGGTATGAACAGCAGCCTCCACTGTTATTTTATTCTGAGATGTTAGAGGGTCATACACTCCACATGAATTTCTGTTCTTAGGGGATACCTTGGGTTTAGTGTCAGTAGTTGTATTTCTAGTCTTTTATAAATTGGATGGTCTTGAAATTTCATGTCTGGATCCAAACTTTCATTCCTGTGAGGAGAGTCCAGGCTTGATGTCACAGGCCTAAGTCTCCATTCTATTTCCTTCTGTAAAGATGTGCTTGTGGTGTGGGCCTAGGACAACACTCGACATTCTTTCAGGAAAAAGAGGCTTAGAACCATGGGCCCAGGCCACCACTTTATTGTACATTAGGAAAAGACAGAAAAAATACTATAACTCGAGGTCTCAGCTTGACCTCCTGGAAAAGGTGAAGAATTGGACCAGCAAACCAAGTTACCACTATTGCTCCTAACAGAATGTCCAGGTTGGAGCCAAGGTTCTAGTTTCTCGAGAAAGATATTAATATCAAAGTAGAGACTGACCTTGAGGTTTAAGGTCTCCATAAACTACTTTTCAACAAGGACAGGCTTTTTGGCTGTAGACCAAATCTTCATTGTATTAGTGTTAGGAAGAAACTGGCTTTGTGTCATGGGCCCAGGATCCAACCTACATCATTTGAAGGGAGGAGAGTACTTTTACCTGAAGAGCATTCTCCTTTCTTTTCTGTAGGAGTCCACAGATTTGATCTGTGTTCCATGCACTGCATATTAGTTTCTGTCACAGGGTCTAGGATATTGGTAATGTGAGTATCTTCTTAGACTAGTCTGTTAAAATTAGACACTGTTAAACTTGGGAGTATGGCCCAGAGTGAGTCACCACAGGTTCACATGACCACCTGTGGGAAATTGGTGTCCACCAAGAGACTGGACTGTGTAAAACATAGGGAGATCATGAGACAAATGGGGATGATGCAGTGCTCTCTTTTAATGATGAGTGCATATCACTTGAGAAATTTCACATAAACACTGAGAAGTCATTAGTCTACCTGGAGCAGAAGGTAACCAAGACAGCCTCGTAATTGTCTTCCAAATGATTGTCATGTCCACATTACAAATCTAAATTAAAGTTAATGGTATATGCAGACAGTCAATGAACTTTAATTCACCTCTGGTTTTGACTGTCAGGAAACCTGGTGGCAGAGGTTGCACATTGGCAGCGTTGATCACTGGAGGTTGAGTGTGCTGTGAAGAAGCAACTGGACAGCTGTTTAAATGATAGCTGTCATTTTGCTATATTGTCAGGAAAAATGCTGTCTTGTGGATTCCTCTTTATTGCAAAAAAAAACGGCTGTTTAAGAATTTTTCTATAGCAAACCACGGACTAAAAATTCTGCTAGGAACTATCTTAACAAACATAAAAAGAAAGCTGATATACTGACGTTGAGGCAGTTTCTTCAATGTGTTCTGAAAAAGCTTGCTTTAGCCTAGCAGAGGTAATGAGGTGGAAGTCACCTGGAAATCTCATAAGAATTAGAGAATCTCACAAAATTCACAAGACTTTCAAATAGGATTCACATGACCAGCAAGAAACTTCCCTGAGGGCAATGCAGGGAAATCATGTGAAATTTGGGTAATGGTGTGGTGTTCACTTTTGATATATCCTTCAACATTCCTTGGTAAAATTCACATAAGTACTGAGAGAATGAGAGTACCTGTGTAACATAGCTACCTAAAAGACCTTCAATCAACAGGTCATGTCTGCATGAGAAGACTTCCTTGAGGACAGTGGCATATGCTAACACTCATTTTTCATTAGGTAACTGCCCTAAGGTTTCTTCTGTGGACAGGCAACCTGCTTGTCAGTGAAAGCAGCAGTCACACTTTAACCACATAGAAATTTGCAGACTGAGTCTACTTGACAAAGCTACTTTAGAGTGGTGGAAACTGTAGTCGCCATTGTGCTGTTTTCTAGCAGAAATGCTGAGTCTTTGTGAGCATAACTCTTAACGGCTTCATGTGGGACTCCTGAACTCCTATTGTATGCAGACTTTCGACCCTATGTCAAGAGTGAATTGCTTAATGGGCGATGCCTTAAAGCGCAATGTTGAAAATAAGAGTTTATGACGTGAATTTTGAAAACACTTGTTTGAGGATAGAGGAAGAGGAATAAGATAGAAGTCAATTGAAAATCACATAGAAATCACTAGGGAATCACACAGAGATCAAGTGAAGACCTCGCTGGATACACATGTGGCCCAATGAAGACCCTGCAGAAATATAGTATCTACTAGGTGACTAGTCTTGTTGTTGTGGAGATAGGTTTTCGCTTCATCATTGAATGAACCATGCTTTAGAGTGTGAAACATTTTGAAAATGAGTTTACCTTCTAAATGAGAATGACGTGGGTGTATTTTCAAACATCCTCCCAATTTACCCTAGTTCCAGCAGAAGACTGTATCCTAGGCAATGGACTTTGAACAACTTTTTTTTTCCTACCAAGAAAGTCTTGTCACTATGTGCCAAGTCCTCCACTTAAGCATCCTTTACATAAAGTTAGGCTAGATTCTGTGGACCTGTCTTCACTCTACTTCCTGAAAATAAGAGTAATGCTTGGCTGTGACTCCAAGCTCCCCAACTGAGTTTTTTAAAAAACAGTCCAAGTTTTGTGCCAGGTTCCTCAGTGCACACATGTTCTCTTACCAGAAGACAGCTTTGGTGCTATAAGGTATGGTCACTGTTCACTAACTGTCTAAAAGGCAAATTGGTGATGTGGGACCAGGTTGTGCTGAATGTACTGTTACGATGACACAGGGTTGATGCCATCAGCCAAATTTCTATTGTAAATGCTTTAAAGGGAGGCCACTTTTTGAGTCATTGACAAAGTACTCCATTCTTCCTCCTAATAGGAGATGACAGCTTGGTTCCATAGGCCAAGGTGTCCAAAAGAGTTTCAAGTAGCTGGGGCCAGCCTGGATATTTGTGGAGCTAGTTGTGTAGAGTGGATATTGCTACCAATTTGAAGGTCTTAACATTGTGAACCTGGGCTTATCTACTTCCTTTTATGTGGTCCAGGCTTGGTTTAGATTTCCATAGTCTCTGTTCTTGTTTTCCTTCCATAAAGAAGGCTTTTGATTTCAGTCTAGGACTCCAGGTGACATCTGTTCATAGAGAACAGACTTAAAACTGTGGGCTTACACCATCCTCTTATTCTTTCAGAGAAAGTTGAAAGAAATACTGTGGGCTATTTTCTCAAATCTACTTCTTGAAAATAGGAGTAGAGATTGGAACTAAAAACCAAGGTCAGCTCACTGGTTCCTAATAGGAAATGTAGGCAGGAGACAAGTTCATTGGTCTCAAGATAAGATTCAAACTACATGAGGACAGGCTTGCCCTGTGGTTTAAATTCTATCTACTAATTTTCAGAGAGGACAGGCTTAGTGCCTTGGGTACCAGTCTCTCTTTTATTTTTTGTTAGGAAAAGACAGTTCTTGTGCCTTGGGCCCATGTCACCAATGCACATCCTCACGAGGGAAGATGATGTGGTACTCTCTTTAAGGTAATGAGTACATATCACTGAGAAAATCCACTGCAAAGCTGAGAAATCATTAGTATGCGTGGAACAGAGGTAGCCGAGACAGATTTGGTACTGACCTCCTATCAAATGTCACATCCACATTAAAAATCCTACTTTAGGTCAATGGAATATGTAGGCAGTCAATGATCTTTAATTTGCCTCTAGTTTTGTCTGTTTATCTGGAAAACTGCCTTATGTTCGTGGAGGCAGCAGTCGTACATTGGTGGGTTTGATATTTGAGCCTGAGTGTGCTGTCCGGAAGTGACTGAATGAGTTGGAAACAATTGCCACCATTTTTCTGTATTGTAGGAGAAATGCTGAGTCATTGTGAGGATACCACTTGATAGCAGAAAAAATGGCTCTCTCAGAATTTCTCTATAGTAAATGTCAACTACAAATTCTGAGATGGTCTTGCTTAACGAACAGGAAAGAAAACTGAGATATTGACATTGAGGCTGTTCGATCAACGTGTTCTGAAAAGGCTTGTTTTAGCCTAGCAGATGAAAATGAGGTGGAAGTCACCTGGAAATCTCATAACAAAAATGAGGGAATCCCGTGAAACTCAGGAGACTTACCGTGGGATTCACGTGACCATAAGAGACAGGCCTGAGGGCATCATAGGGAGATCACGTGACATTGGGGTGATGGTCTGCCGCTCACTTTTGAGTTACACTTCTACATTCCTGGAAAATTCACATAAACTGAGAAAATGAGAGTACCTATATAACATAGCTACCTAATGGTCCTTCAATGGAAAGGTCATGTCTCTGCATGAGAAATTAGATTGAGGACAGCGGCATAGGCTAACAGACAATTGTTGTTACTTAACTGGCCTTAGGTTTCATCTGTGGTCAGGCAACCTACTTGAATGCAATGGAAGCAGCTATTGAACATTAACCACATTGATGTTTATAGGCTGCGTCTCTTTGACAAAGCTACTCTAGAACAGTGGAAACTCTAGGTGCCATTTTGCTGTATTATAGCAAAAATACTGAGTTGTTGTAAGCATAACTCTTAACGACTTCGTGTCACAGAGAAGGCCCAAGATGAGCTGACCTTAGGTGCCAGGACAAGAAAGGGTCTAGAATAGGGAGGCCAGGGAGTCACTGCCCTGCCCCCACCCTGGTAAATAGCACCTGGGTAAACACTTAAATGTTTGCAAGGCGGCAGCCAGGGGTGCTTCCAGTCTCACCCTGCCCTGAGCCTCAGGGTCACCAATATTCATACTCTTGCTTCAGGCTTCTTAAGAAATTTGAAGTGAACATGAAACAGTTGTTCCTCCCTCCCACTCCCCTCTGGAGCTTCTCCTCTGAGTCTGGCTCTGTCCTTCCTACACTCTTCTGTAAACTAGTCACTGCTAGGCCTAGGGCACTTAGAAATCCCAGAGATGATCTCTGGGCAGGAAGAGCCACTGGATAGGGCTTCAGCTTCTTAGGACCCCATGACTGGCAGAATTTAGTTCCCCAATCAGCATTCCTTGGAGGCAAGACTTGCTGTCAATAAATCATGGATGTTGCCCAATGAATTAATTACGGTCAGGCCTGGGGTTCTGTCCTCCTGCTTTTCTCTGCTGTGTATTCCTATGACTCAGAAGCAACAATCTTTTTTCCAGAGGCCTCATTTCATATTTCTTCTAAAATCAGGATCCAGTTCTGCTCCCAGTGTCCTACCATCTTCTTCGAACTTCAGGTAGTTCATTCCCTTCCTATTCCATGTATTCATACTCCCTTTCTGCCAGTTCTACTGCCCTCCCTCCTCTCATTTGACCACCTTCCTTAACCCTTCTACACACTAGTGATCCTCAGCTACCTATTACAACATGAGCAGCCCATTCTCCCCTCCTTCACCCTCATCCTTTACAGTCAGTTTGGCAAGAGCAGGCCTTGGGTCTACCAGTAGACACCCTGATCTGAAACCTTGGTTGTTGTCAAGCCCATTGCATAGCCAAACTGGGGCAGCCAGGAACTGGGTCCTGGGGGCAGAGATTTGGGCTACATGTTATTAGGCCTGCCAGCACCTCAGAATGCAATACCTCATGTCAATTCTTCCAGCTATACTTTCAAGCACACATTCTTTCCTCCAGAAACCAGGAAGTCACAAGGCTGAGGAAACCGAGCTATGCCAAATTGTGAATGGTATCAAAGGGAAAGGCCTCTTGAGGCCCAAAGAACATGGCTGAGAGGCCTCCTTGACTTGGGGGTCTTCATGTGTCCATATGAAAGGGATACAGCCATGGCTTGCCTCACTGTCCCAGCTGGCTTTGGGTGTGGTGTACCTGTTCTATCTCCCTCACTCCTTAAAGTTCTGAGCTCAAAAAGGTTTTTGGCCTGGAGTTTACAGTGTGTGTGTGTGTGTGTGTGTGTGTGTGTGTGTGTGTGTGTGTGTGTATTTGTATTTATTTGTTTGTGTCTAAATGTATGTGTCTAAACACAAAAGTCTATCCTTCTTCTCTTCATTACATGTCAACTCACAGGTCAGGTGCGTAAGCGAGGGTACAGAAGCCGAAAGCTTATTGTTAGAATGTTATGTTCCTATGGGTGACAGCCTATGTTCCCATGGACATAGCCAAGCAGTAATTTTCAGCCAGCACAGGAGGACTGCTTGAAAAGGTCAGTCACAAAATGTATGGTTAACTTTTTGAACTCCTAAGTAGCACAAGTATGAGAATGAGGAAGAACACAGCTCCAAAATTCCCAGGACTGTCAGAATACCTACTAAATTTGGCTTAAACACCATTGCATTTGTGCAAGTAGAATGCAGATGTAACCATTATTAGGGAGGCCAAAGAGGTTAATGAGTGTCAGTGGAGCTTGGCCTCCCAGTGCTGGCAGCTAATGGCTGACCCCTGGAAGCGAAAATAGCAGGCGCCCTGACCCTTCCTTATGCCGGGGACTCCAGGAAAAGTGAGGCCTGGGGACAGTATGCCTTTAGTTACAAGCAAGTTCCCTGATCCTAGAACTTTGGCTGTTGTCAAGCCCACTGATCACCTTGGCTGGGACATCTGGGGACCACATCCTGCAGTTAAAGGTTTGGATCATATGCTATAAGGCCTGGCCAGCACCTCAGATTGTGATACCCACGTACCTGCTGTCAGTCATGCTTTCAGGCACACTTCCTTTCCTTCTCAAACCAGAAAGTCACAAGGCTAAGGAGACTGAGCTAGGCCCACTTGTGAAGGTCATCAAAGCAAAAGGCCTCTGGAGACCTAAAGAACCAGCTGAGAGTGAGAGGCTTCCTTGACTTCAGGGGTCTTCATATGTCTGTATGAAAGGGATACAGCCACAGCTTACCTCACTGCCCCAACCAGCTTTGGGTATGGTGGCTCTTTTCTATCTCCCTCACTTTCTAAAGTACCAAGTTCCAACAGATTTCTGGATGAGAGTTTATAGTGTCCCTGTCTATCTACGTGTGTGTGTGTGTGTGTGTGTGTGTGGATGTATTTCTCTGTATCTAAATGTGTGTGAGATAGAGATGTGGTTTGATATCCAGGAAGGTGGTGTAAAGTAAATGCATGACACACCAAGAGAAGTTTTAAAAGCAAGACTTTATTGGGAGAGTGCTCCCGGGTGAAGTTCTCTGGTCCGGAGAGGAGAGGGACCAGAGAAGTCATGCCCTGGGACAGGAAGGCATAGTTTTTATAGGGTTATGTGGGGGTAGGGCATAGAATGGGGAATGTCAGTTGAGCATCTGGTTTAGGGTGGTGGCAGATTAGGGTGGTGGCGCCAGGGCTTTAGGGTGGGCCCTTGTCCGGATTCTGATGTCAAGCTGGGAAGTCTCCAGGCAGGTCCCCACCGACCTAACGAGTGGATGTATGTGAGTGGCCCCATGTTGTGCCTTTTTGAACATTTCCATGACAGTCAATGATATTTTATTTCTTTAATGTCATAGGCCCATTGTGCATTTACTTCGTGTGAGTAAAATAAAGAAATGCACCAGATAAGATCCCATCTCCCTACACAGCCAAACACAGATTCATTAGATGGAAGTTCATGAGCTCTCTCTCTACAATCATCAGGTGGACTGAAGCCTGCTTAGACCAGTATACAGGTCAAAACCAGAATATCCTGTCCTCAGGTACCTTCCTGGTTCTGTTGACTGGTAATTGGGAGTCTGTGGAGAGACTGGACACAGTCATATCTCCCGGACCATGGCCAGGCCGATATGTGCCGCCTCTTGTGCCCTGTTGTTGAGTTCTTTTTATTGTCTCCGGTCCTGTCTAGGTTGTAGGTGGCGGACTTTTCTTGGTCCACCTGCACCTCAGTGATTTTTCTCATCTGAGTGTCTGTTTGGTGTTTTCTGTTTTAATTTTCTGTTTTGTGTTTTACGTGCAAGCGATGGGGGCAGGGGGGAAAGCCCAGATCACAGAAGACACCCTTGAGGTGTCTCCTGCAACGTTTCAAAAAAGAGTTTGTAGAGGGAGCTAACTATGGTATAAAGTTTTCTCCAAGCAGACTAAGGACATTGTGTGAAGTTGAGTGGCTGTCATTTGATGTAAACTGGCCTCCCAAGGGCTCTTTTGACAAGGGTTTGTTGAGGAATGTTTGGAAGGTTGTCATGGGAGACCTGGGACATCCTGATCAGTTTCCCTACACTGATCAATGGTTAAACTTTGTTCAGAACCCCACTCCTTGGATCCGCCGGTGTGCACTTTTTCTGGAGGAGCAGATTTTAGCTGTAGGTACCCCAAAGCATGCAACAACTGAATCTCCTAGACAGCCCAGTCCCTCATTCTCCAATCTCCACTGGAGGACAGTGATTTTCCCCCACCCTGTAATCAGGACAACAGAGGCCCAATAGCACTGCCTTACCTCCTTGGATGGCCAGCAGGTAACCCTATGGACCTCCTGCTCCTGCTCCGGACAGGGCATCAGCCAATACCACCACCCTGGCCATCCTCCCCTTGGGGAAGCACCCTGACACCACCCAGAGGCAGTACACTGACAGGCTCTTTATGATTTATGTGCCTTTCTGGACTAGTGCCCTGTACAACTGAAAAGCACAGAATACACCTTTTTTTTTAAAAACCCCAGGCATTAATGGGATTCTTAGAAAGTCATTCAGACTCACTGCCCCACCTGGAACAATTGCCAACCGCTTTTAATTACCCCCTTGACCTCAGAAGAACTCGGAGGGATTCAGACTGAAACACAAAAGATAGCTGTGGGAGGGAGGAGAGTTGAGGAAGCAGGGAAACAGATTGAGGAGGAATTTTCCTCTGTCTTCCCAGACTGGAGACACAATTCTCAGGCATGGAGAATGGCATTAGATTGGTACCACCAGATTCTAATTGGGACACTAAGATGGCTGCTCACCAGCCAACTAACCTTTCTAAGGTAACTGAAGTCATACAGGGAGGCACCTCAGGAATCCCCTAGAGTGTCTCTTGAATGAGGCGTACCAGGTATACACCCCCATGATCCTGAGGCCCCTGAGAACCTGCAGGAAATTAATATAGCCTTTGCTACTCAGGCAGCCCATAATATCTGAAAAATTAGAAGGCTTTGCAGGGATGAACCTGTCTCAACTTGTTGAGATAGCCCAGAAGGTGTTCAATAAGAGGGAGGCACAAGATGACCCCAAATGTATGGCTAAAATCCAAAGCTACTGTCATCAACGCTTGTTTTTACACACACCTTTTCAGGATGAGTGAGGCCTTCCCTACCAGGAAAGAGACTGCCTTAGTAGTTACTAAGAAACTACTACAAGAACTCCTCCCTTGATTTGGTCTCTTCAGAAATTTAGGGTCAGATGACAGGCTAACCTTCGTAGCAAAAGTATCACAGCAATTGGCTAGCTACCTAAATTTGCAATGGAAACTCCACGGCACCTTCTGGCCCCAAAGTTCGGGCCAAGCAGAGCAAATAAATCAGACCCTAAAAGAGACATTAGTCAAGTTAGAATTAGAAACTGGTGGGACCTGGGTAGAACTTCTCCCTTTGCTCTTCTCTGAGCCAGGTATACTCTGTATAATAATGGATTCATCCCATTTGAAATTCTCTTTAGAGAATTCCCACCTTTAGTAACTAAAATAGAAGATAAGAAAAAGGCAGAACTGCATAACCTTGTCTTACTTGAGTCTTTATAGGCCCTTCAAAGTGTACCGAAGGAGATTTGGTCCCGGTTTCATGCTGTCCACTCAGCTCCAGAGGACGGACTTCCCCATCATTTCAGCCTGGGGACTCTGTGTAGATCTGGAAGTTCACATCCAAAGGACTAGAACCTAAATGGAAAGGACTGCCTCCTGAACTGCCTCCTGAGCTGCCTTCTCCCATTTGACCACCTTGCTTACCCCTTCTACACAACAGTGAATCTTGCCTACCTATTTCAACACGGGGAGCCCATTCTCCCCACCCCTTTCTCACTCTGGGAAGTCTCTTTGGCAATAGCAGGACTTTTGTCTACCAGAAAGCACCCTGCTCCTGGGACCTTAGCTGCTGTCAAACCCACTGTCTAGCCACACTGGAGCAGCCAGAGACTGGTCTCTAGGGACAGAGTTTCTGGTCATATTTCATTAGCCCAGGACAGCACCTCAGAATGCGATACCTCACATCCCTTGTGCAAGCCATGCTTTGAGGCACATTCCCTTTTCTCCTGAGGATAGAAAGCCACAAGGCTGAGGACACAGAGCCAGGCCCTGTTGTGAAGAGAGTCAAAGGGAAAGGCCTCTGGAGGCCTTAAGAGCCCAGCACAGAGGCCTTCTTGACTATGGGGGTCTTCAAGTATCTTTATGAAAGGGATACAACTATGGCTTGCCTAACTATCCCAGTTGGGTTTGGCTGTGGTGGATCTGTTCTATCTGCCTCACTCTCTAAAGTACTGATCTCTAATAGTTTTCTGGCTGAGAGTTTACTGAGTCCCTTTGTTTGTGCATGTGTATACGTGTGGATGTGTTTCTCTGTGTCTAAATGTTCATGAGATAGAGATGTGGATGTTTGATAATCAGGCAAGTAGAAGTATGTGAATGGCCCCGTGTTGTGCCTGCCTAAATATTTATATGAGAATTCTATGAAAATCACTATTCTTTAATGTTGTAGGCACATCATACATCCACTTTGTGAAAGTAAAACAAAGAAATGCACAAGATAAGATCCCAACACCTCACACACCCGAGCCCAGATTCACTAGATGGAGCTTCATGAGCTGTCTCCCAACAACCACCGTTTTCCCTGCTGCCTGCCCAGGATATCATCCAGGTCAAAACCAGAATCTCCTGTCCTCAGAAGATAGCTGACACTCTCAACATCTGGGACGAAGGGAGGTCCAGTCCTTCTCAGGCCACAACTTGTTCCAGGGCCCAGACTGCTGAGGAGAGGACTGGCTATCGCATCTCTCAGATGTTTTCCTCAGTAGTGAGTAGGGGACCTTTCATTAGCTCCAAGGTGACCTTGGATTTTACCTTTCCTTTCTACTTCGCATATAGAATTTTTATTAGCTTGTAAAAGTGTGTGCCAGCTGTTCCACATTTCCAGTGGCTGGACATATCATGTGTGAATTCCAGAGAACTCAACAGTGGGCCAAGAGAGTCCTTGCCATACACAGTAGTCACCAACTAATTCTCTAGCACCTTTCTTCCTCACCCACTCCCATATGTCTGAAAATAATTAACCCAATGATCCATTGTGCATTATTAGCCTGGGGGAAGGCTTCACAGCCTTTACCATCCCTCAAGTAATCTGGAGAGCAATCATGATAGAGTTCAGACTGAGGCAATCATCTCGATAGTGCAGGAATATGAGAAAGAATACATCTGCCAGGACCCTGGGAGACCTTATTCATCCCTAAGCCAACAGAACAAATGGCTCCCAAGTACACTATGGTCTTGACAAGGTTGTTCATTGTTCTCCAAGGTCGAACTTTTCTAAACATAATGAGAAGGCACACTGAGTATCCCACTGTCAGCAGCGTCCCAGCCTTCTTTTCATTTCCCTATTTGTGCTCCCCTATTTCTCAATGGATTACTCTGTTCCCCTTCGAATCTGGAGAAGTTGACTTCTCAGGAAGAGTTCAATGTATCCTTTTGGAGTCCTTCTGATTTCAAAACGCAGGAGCAACATGATGGATGTGGTTGCAGGAAACACTGAGGCACTGAAACTGCCACTCCATTTCAAATGGCACTCAGGTAAATCCAATAGTCTCTGCTAGGTGGTTCTGTGACATAATTGAAAATAATCCCAGCTAATCCAAACAATATTCCTGTGTGTCCAGAAATCTGTCATCATGAGAATACCAAACTAGGGTTTGGCGCCTCTAAACCTACTGCAGTCTGTCTGTTGGATTCAATGAAACCTAGCAGGGCAACATGGCTTAACACCTTTACCAATATGTCAGGGGTGCTGACTTCTACTCAATATCCATCACCTGCATGGAAAACTTGGCACCTGCTTTCAAGTGTGGCCCTTCTCCTAAATGCTGAGCCCTTTACACACATGTTGTTCTCCCTCTACTGTTCTTAGTCTCTGATCCACAATGATCTCATCTCTGAGGCTCTGAATGTGCTTTTGTTTGTTTATTTGCTTGTCGGTGTCTTACTCTTCTTTTCAAGACCACAAGAAAGCAAAATCATAAGGACCCTATCTCTTGCAGTCTGTCTGACCTAGTTCCCTTCCTATGACTGGGAGGGGGACTCCTGGAAAGGGCCAATCATAAAATACATGGGTGAGATTACAAACTCCTAAGTTGCACAGACCTGCAAACCAGGTGAAACACAGCTCCAAGATTCCTTGGGCTGCCCGGTGACATCCCATCTCTGGTCTAAAAGCTGGTGGCTGACCCAGCCACTGGCCCCAAGGGTCAGTTTATGGCATTTGTGCAAATAGAATGCAGATGTAAACATGATTAGGGATGCCAAAGAGATTCATACATGGCAGTGGAGGATGGCAGCTCGACACGCTGACAGCTAATGGCTGTACCCCTGGCAGCAGACAGGGTAGGCATCCTAAGCCTTGCTCCTCCTTGGAACCATAGGGCCACTGAGGCCTGTGGAGAGTAGAAACCAGTCCCTCTGGTAGGGTCTGGGCTGAGGCTGGAGACAAGGTGGTGAGACACACACGTGGTTGCTCCTGGAGGGGTCAGCTATTGATAGAGCCTCATATGTACACAGCAGTACTGGTTCTGACATTTTTAATATGGACAAATCTATGGCATACTCCCAGTGAAATGAGGCCACTGCTCATGGTCTGGTCAAGTTTGTTATCACAATGACAAGCCAACATGGCATTAGATATGAAGTAACCATATCTCAAAGACGGCAAAAGACAAGACCAGACCTTGTTATGTCGAACACTGTGGGTGCCAGGCCTGGAAAGAGTCTGGAATTGGGAGGTCTGTGAGTCATCACACTGCCCCTCCTTGGAAATTTGCACCTACTTAAACCCCTAAAGGTCTGCAGGGCAGCATGCAGAGATACTTCCAGTCTCACCGCTGCCCTGCGCCTCTGGGTCACCTATATACATTCTCTTGCCTCAAGCCTCTTGAGATATTCAGAAGTGAACACAAGTCACTTTTTCCTACTTCTTGCAATCCTTTGGAGCTTCCTCTCTGAGTCTGGATCTCTCTTCCCTAGATACTTCTGTAAACTAGTCACTGCAAGGCCTAGGAAACTTGAAACCGCACCCCCCCCCCCTCAAAAAAAAAAATGTTCAGGCCAGGGAAGGAGCACTGGATAGAGCTCCAGATTTTCCAGGCACCATGATTGGGATAGGTGAGTTGCTTCATCAGTGCTCCTTGGAGGCCAGACTAGCTGTCAGTTAATCACGGCTGTTATTTATCAAATTGATTAGGGTTAGGCCTGGAGTTCTCTCCTCATTCTTTCCTCCAGTGGGTCTTGCCATGACTCAACAGCACAACTCTTTTTCCAGACCCCTCATTCCATATTCCTTCTAACCTCATGATCCGACTCTGCTCCCAGGGTCCTTCCACCTTCTTTGGCCTCCAGGCAGCCTATTTCTTTCCTACTCTATGCATCCAAATTTTCTTGCTGATAGTTCTACCACCCTACCTCATCCCATTTGACTATGTTCCTTACCTCTCTAAACACTAGTGTTCCTCACCTACTTATTTCAAACCAGGCAGCCCTTTCCCCCTTCACACACCCTCATCCTGGACAGTCTGTTTTGCAACAGCCAGCCTTTGGTCTACCAGCAAGCACCCTGCTGCTGGGACCTTGGCTGCTGTATAGCCCACTGCCTGACCATTGGGGCAGCCAGGGACTGGGTCCTGGGAGCAGAGGTTTGGATCATATGTCATCAAGTCTGGCAAGCACCTCAGAATGCGATACTTCATGTCCCTACAACAGCCATGTTTTCAGGCACTCTCCCTTTCCTCCTGATGCAAAAAAAAAAAAAAAAAAAAAAAAAAAAAAAAAGTGAAAAGTCTGAGGGGATCAAGCTAGGCCCAGTTGTGAAGGGAGTCAAAGGGAAATGCCTCTGGAAGCCTTAGGAGCGTGGCTGAGAGGCCTTCTCGACTTTGAGGGTCTTCATGTGTCTGTATCAAAGGGAAACATCAATGGCTATCCTCACTGTCTCAGACAGCTTTGTGTGTTATGATCCCATTCTATTTCGCACATTCTCTGAAGTGCTGAGATCAAATAGACTTCTGGCTGGGAGTATACAGTATCCCTATATGTGTGCATATTTGTGTGTGTGGATGTGTTTATCTGTGTCTAAATATATGTGAGAAAGAGATATAGTTGTGTGATATCCAAGTAGGTGGAAGTATGTGCACGCTGGAACATTCCTATGTGTGTCCTATGAAATTCATGTTTATTTAATGCCGTGGGCACATTGTGCATCCACTTTGTGCGAGTAAAATAAATACACCAGATAATATACTGAGCTTCCATAAACTCGATCCCAGATTCCTTAGATGGAGTTTCATGGGCTGTCTTCCCACAACCTTTGGGTTGCCTGCAGCCCATTCAGGCTAACATCCAGATCAGAATTAGAATCTCCAGTCCTCAGTAGGTGGCTGACCCTCTTATCATCAGGAAACAAGGGAGGCCATGTTTTTTTCAGGCCACAGCAAGGCCAAGAGCCCACATTGCCGAGAAGGGGACTTGCTGTGGTGTCTATCAGATGTTTTCCTAGGTAGATAGTAGGGGAGATTTCATTAGCTCCAAGGTGAACTCGGACTTTACCTTCACTTTCTGTGTCACTATGGATTTCTCATCTCCTGAAAAAGTGTGTAAGGTGACCCAGTGGCCAGACATATCATATATGAATTTCAGAGAACCCTCAGTGGGCCCAGAATCCTTGTCAAACACAGCAGCCAGCAATTGATTCTCTGGCACTTTTCTCCCTCCTCACCCCCATTTTCATTTGATATCTGAAAAGAATTGACCTAATGATCCATTGAGCATTGTTTGCCTTGGTGAAGGCCTTACATCCTGTACCATCCCTTAAGGAATCCGGATTATTTATGGGGAGCAATCACGATAGAATTTCAGACACACAGAATCACCTTGTTGGCTCAAGAATGAGAAAGTTGGCATCTGCCTGGGTCTTAGGCTGACCTTATTTAGCCTGTGGCCAACAGAACAAATGACTCCCAAAATCCCTTTCATTATTCTTCATTATTCTTCAAGGTTAAACTTTTCTAAATTATTGAGACAGGATATTGAATGTCCTGCTGTCAGCAGCATCCCAGCTTTCTTTTCCTTTCCTATTTCTTTCCCCTATTTCAGAATAGATTACCCTATCCCTCTTCTGGCTCTGTAGGAGCTGACTTCTCAGGAAGAGTCAAACCCAACCCTTTGGAGTCCTTCTCATTTTCAAAACACAGAAGCAACTTTTGGATATGGTCTCAGGAAACATTGAGGAACCGGGACTGCCACTCCATTTCAAATGGCACTGAAGTGAATCTAATAGTCTCTGTTAGGCAGCTCTGTGACAGCATGGAAAACAGTCCCAGCTAATCCAAACAACAATCCTGTGTGTCAAGATAGCTGTCGTCAGGAGAATACCATACTAAGATTTGGTGCTTCCAAAACTGCTGCAGTCTGTCCATTGGAATCAATGAAAACTAGCTGGGCTATGTGGCTTAACATCCTTACTAATATGACAGGGGAGCTGCCTTTTACTCCAACATCCATCACCTGCATGGGCTGCTCAGCATCTACTGCCTGGTGTGTCCCTTTCTCCCAAATGCTGAGCCCTTTTACACACATGTCATTCTCCCCATACTGCCCTTAGTCTCTAATCCCCCCAGTCTCATGTCTGAGACTGATTTCGTTTTGAATTTTTTTTTTTGTTTGCTTGTCTGCTTGTCGATGTCTTATGCTTCTTTTCAAGTCTTCATTTGAGTGAAATCACAAGGGCCCTGTTTCTTGCAGTCTGACATAGTTCCTCTGGATTAAGGTATTGGGGAGACTGCTCAAAAGGGCCAGTCACAAAATTTATAGGCGAGTTTAGGAACTCATAAGTTGCACAGGCCTGAGAACCCAGTGGAACGTAGCTCCTAAATTGCCAGGGCTGTCTGGAGACCCCTCATCAACAGCCTAAATACCAGTGGATGACACAGCCATCAACCACCAGCTTATGGCATTTGTGTAAATAGAATATAGATGTGATCATTATTAGGGAGGCCAAAGTGGTTAATGTGTGTCAGTGGAGGCTGGGCTACCTACATGCCAACAGCTAATATCTGACCCCCAGGTATCAGACAGGGCAGGTGTCTCCAACCTTGCTTTTCCTGGGACTCCAGGAACACTGAGGCCTGGGGAGAGTAGAAAGCCAGTCCTTCTGATCCTCTCTGGCCTGAGGCTAGGGACGAGGTGGTGAGATACACTGCTGGCCACTCGGGAGGGGTTGGCTATAGATAGAGTCTCATATGTATGTGGCATTCCTGGGCTGACATTTTCATTTAAGGATACACCAATGGCACACTCCTATTGAAATAAGACCACAGCCCACAGCCTGGTCAAGGTTGTTATCATCAACCACCAGCCAGCATGGTGGTAGATATGAAGCAACCGAGTCTTAGAGAAGGCCCAGGACAAGAACTGGCCTTGTTATGTCGAATGCCCTGGGTGCAGGGCTTAGAAAGGACCTGAAATTGGTACGTCTGGGAGTCACCGCCCTGACCACTCAGTAATTGGCACCTGTGTAAAACCCTAAAAGTTTGTGGGGCAGCAGAGAGTTGTCTTTCCAGTCTCACCTCTAGCCTTGGCTTTCAGGTCACTGATATTCAGGCATCTGGAGTGATTCAGAAATGAAGACAAGCCACTTGTTTCTCCCTCCTGCTACCCTGGAGCTTCTCCTTTGAGTTTGGCTCTGTTTTCCCTGGACTCTTCTGTAAACTAGTCACTACCAGGCTTAGGGCACATGGAAATCCCAGACAGGAGCTCAGGGTGGAAAGGGGACACTGGATAGGGTTTCAGCATTGTTAGACCCCATGATTGGCAGAGATGAGTTGCCCAATTAGCACTCCTTGGAGGCAGCACTAGCTGTCCATTAATCGCAGATATTGTCCATTGAATTGTTTAGCATCGGTCCTGGGGTTCTCGCCTCTTTTCTACATAGTGTCTTCCCATGAGTCAGCAGCACCACTCTTTTTTTCAGACACCTCATTTCATATTCCTTCTGACCTCAGGAGCCAAGTGTGCTCCCAGAGTCCTTCCACCTTCTTCAGTCTCCAGGCAACCCATTCTTTTCCTACTCCATGTATTTATACTCCATTGCTGCTGGTTCTACCACATTGCCTCCTCTCATTTGACCACCTTCCTTATCTCCCCTATCGACCTGTGATCCTCATCTACCTATTCCAACATGGGCAGCTGATTCTGCCCACCCAACCCTCACCCTGGACAGTCTGTTGGGCAACAGCAGACCTTTGGTCTAAGAGCAATCACCCTGCTTTTGGGACCTTGGCTTCTGTAAAGAACACTGCCCAGCCAGGCTGGGGCAGTCAGGTACTGGGTCCTGTGAGCAGAGGCTAGGGTCATATGTTATTAGGCCTTGCCAGAACCTCAGAATGTGATACCCCACCTCCTTTCTGCCAGCCATGCTTTCAGTCACACTCCCATTCCTCCTGAGGCGAGAAGTCACAAGGATGAGGAGAAGGAGCTAGGTCCAGTTGTGAAGGATATGTCTAAATGTATGTGAGATAGTCACATATCCAGGCAGGTATATGAGTGGTCTCGTGTTGTAACTGCTTGAACAATTTTATGAGAGTTCTATAAAATTCACATTTGCTTCTAATTCGTGAGTACATTGTTCATCCACTTTGTGTGAGTAATATAACAAAATGCACCAGATAAGATCCCATCCCCCCACACACCTGAGCCCATATTAATTAGATGAAGGGGACTGGATGTGGTGTCTCTCAGATGTTTTTCTCGGTAGAGAGTAGAGGACATTTCATTAGCTCAAAGTGACTTCTGACTTCACTTTCACTTTCTACTTAACGTATGGACTTTCTCTTCACCCTGTAAAAGGGTATGTGAGATGACCCACATTTCTAGTGGCTAGAAATATCATATGTGAATTCCAGAGAACACAACAGTGGCCCCAGATTCCTTGCCACTCAAAGCAGCCAGCAATTGATTCTCTGACAACTTTCTTCTCCCCCCACCCATTCTCTTTTTATGTCTGAAAAGAATTAACCAAAAGATTCATTGGGTATTGTTTGCATTGGGAAAGGCCTCACATCCTATACTGTCTTTTAAGCAACATGGATTATTTCTGGGGAACAATCACAATAGAGTTTCAGACAGAGGGAATTACCTTGACAGAGCAGGAATATGAGAAAGTTGGCATCCACAGTCGTCCCAGGAGACCTTATTTAGCCCAAGGCCAAGAGAACAAATGGCTTCCAAGTATCCTTTGTTCTCGACAAGGTTGTTCATTGTTCTCCAAAGTTGAACTTTTCTAAACATATTGAGAAAGCATCCCGAGTGAACTTCTGTCAGCAGTGTCCTAGCCTTCATTTCATTTCCATATTTCTTGCTCCCCTATTCCAAAATGGAACACCCTGTCCCTCTTCTGGCTCTGGAGAAGCCAACTTCTCAGGAAGAGTCGAACCATTCTTTTGGAGTCCTTGTTTTCATAACACAGGAGCAATGTGATGGGCATGGTCTCAGGAAACACTGAGGCACGGGGACTGCCACTCCATTTCAAAAGGCACTCAGGTGAATCAAATAGTCAGTGTTAGGCAGCTCTGTGACAGGATGGAAAATTATCTCAGCTAATCGAAACAATGTCCCTATGTGTCAAGATATCTGTCATCAGTAGTATACCAGACTAGGGTTTGGCGCCTTCAAACCTGCCACTGTCTGTCAATTGGACTCAACGAAACCAAGTGAGGCTACGTGGCAAATACCCTTGCCAACATGTCGGGGCACTGCCTTCTACTCTGACATCCATCACCTGCGTGGGCTGCTAAGTACTCACTGCCTGGTGTGTATCTCTTCCCAAATGATGAGTCCATTTACAGATATGTCATTCTCCTTCTACTGCCCTTAATCTCTGATCCACATCGTTCTCATCTCTGAGGATTTGAATTGGTTTTGGTTTGTTTGTTTGTTTGTTTGTTTGTTGGTGTCCTGCTCCCCTTTTCAAGACCACATGGGAGCAAAATCATAGGGGCCCTATCCCTTAAAGCCTGACATAGTTCCCTTCCCTTGACGGTGATAGGGACTGCTCGAGAGGACCAGTCACAAAATGTACAGGCAGTAGAGGAACTTTAAGTGGCACAGGCCTGAGAACCAGGTGTAAAGCAGCTCAGAAATTCCCATCTTTGACCTAAACACCAGTGGCACACCTGACCACCAGCCCAAATGGGGATAGATATGTTGTTTGTGTCAATAGAATGCAGATGCTACCATAATTAGGGAAGCCAAAGAAGTTAATGTGTGGCAGTGGAGGCTGTCTTCCCAACATGCCTGCAACTAATGGCTGACCCCCTGGCAGAAGACAGGGCAGGCATCCTGAGCCTTTCTTCTCCTGGGGACTCCAGGACCACTGAGGCCTGTGAAGAGTAGAAAGCCAGTCCCTCTGGACTATACTGGGCTAAGGTGGGGACGAGGTGGTGAGAAACACTCATGGCCACTCCAGGAGGGGTCGGCTATTGATAGAGTGTCATATGTACGCGCAGTCCTGGCATGATACTTTCAGTTCAGCACACAGCAATGGCACACTCTTAGGGAAATAAGGACACTGCCCATGTTCTAGTCATGTCTGTTATCACCACCCATCAGCCGGCACTGCCCTACATATGAAGAAACCACCTCTCAGGGAAGGCCCAGGACAAGAGCTAGCCTTGTTTTGTCGAATGTCCTGACACCAGGCCTTAAAGGATCTAGATTTGGAAAGTCTGAGAGTCACCACCCTGTCCCACCCTCAGAAATGGCACCTACGTGAACCCCTAAAGGTCTGCAGGGCAGCAGGCAGGGGTGCTTTTAGTCTCACCTCTGCACTGAGCTTCCAGGCCACTGATATTCATGCACTTTCCCCAGGCCTCTGAAGAGATTTGGAATTCAACACAACCACATGTTCCTCCCTCCTGCTTTCCACTGGAGCTTCTCCTCCGTATCTGGATATGTCCTCCCTAGATACTTCTATAAACTGTTTATGGTGGGGCCTAAGACACTTGAAAACATAAGAGGGGAGCTCTGGGAGAGATGGGGCCACAATAGAGGGCTTCAGCTTCTCTGGGCCCCATGACTGGCAGAGGTGAGTTACCCAATCCATGCTTTTTGTAGGCAGGATTAGCTGTCAATTAGTCACGGCTGTTGTCCATCAAATTAATTAGTGTTAGGTGTGGTGTTCTCTTCTTCTTTCCTCAGCTGTGTCTTCCCATGAATTAGCAGTACATCTCTTTTTCTTCCTGACACCTCATTCTATATTCCTTCTAATCACAGATTACAAGTCCACTCCCAGGGTCCTTCCACCTTCTTCGGCCTCCAGGCAGCTTATTTCCTTTCTACTGCACATATTCGTACTCTCTTGCTGCAAGTTCTACTGCCATTCCTTCCTTCCTTGAGAACTTTCCTTACACCCTCTACACACCAGTGATCCTCACCTCCCTATTCAACATGAGCAGTCTATTATCCCCTCCCCCACCCTCACCCTGGAGAGTTTGTCTGGCAACAGGTGGCCTTTGGTCTACCAGCAAGTACCCAGCTCTAGGACCTTGGCTCCTGTCATGTCCACTGCACAACTAGGTTGGGGCTGCCAGGGATTGAGTCCTGGGGGCAGAGGTTTGGGTCATATGTTATTAGGCTTGGCCAGCACTTTAGAATGCCCTATGTTCCTTCCATCAGCCATGCTTTCAGGCACACTCCCATTCCTACTGAGTCCAGGAAATCACCAGGCTCAGGAGACCAAACTAGGCCCGGTTGTGAAAGGCGTCTGGAGGCCTTAAGTGTTCAGCTGAGAGGCCTCCCTGACTTCAGAGGTCTTCATGTGTCTGTATGAAAGGGATACAGCCAGGGATTGCCTCACCGTTTCAGACTGCTTTGGGTATTGTGGACCTGTTCTATCTTCATCACTCTCTAAAGTACTGAGCTCAAATAGGTTTCTACCTGGGAATTTACAGTGTCCCTTTGTGTGTGCATGTGTGTTTGTGGATGTGTTTGTCTTTGTCTAAATGTGTGTGAGATAGAGATATGGTTGTGTGATGTCCTGGCAGGTGGAAGTATGTGCATGGCCTGGTTTTGTGCCTGCTTGAACATTTCTATGAGAGTTCTATGAAATTCATATTTGTTTAATGTTTTGAGCACATTGTGCCTCTACTTTGAGAATAAAATAAAGAAATGAACCAGATAAGATTCCATCTCCCACACACCTGAGCCCAGATTTATTAGATGGAGCTTCATGAACTGTCTCCCCGCAACCATCGGGTTTCCCACAGCCTGCTCAGGCCAGCATGCAGAACCAGACCTCTGGTCCTCAGGAGGTGGCTGATTCACCATCAGTGACCAAGGGAGTCCAAGTCCTCCACAGGCCTCAGCTCGGCCCAGGGCCCAGACTGTCCAGAGGAGGGGACTGGCTGTGGCATCTCTCAGATGTTTTCCTTGGTAGTGAGTAGGGGACCTTTCATTAGCTTCAAGGTGACCTTGGACTTCACCTTCCCTTTCTACTTTACATATGGGATTTCTCTTCATCTCGTTAAAGGGTATGTGAGGTGACCTTCATTTCCATTGATCAGACAAATCATGTGTGAATTCCAGAGAACTCAGTAGGAGGCTCAGAGTCTCGCCACAGACAGCAGCCTGTAATTGATTCTCTGGTACCTTTCTCCTTTTCCCAACCCCATAATCATTTGATGTCTGAAAAGAATTGACCTAATGATCCATTAAATATTGTTTGCCTTGGGGAAAACCTCGTATCCTGTACATTCCGTTAAGGAATACAGATAGTTTCTAGGGAGCAATCACTATAGAGTTTCAGACAGAGGGAATCACTTCGACAGGACATGAATATGAGAATGTTGGCTTCCTCTGGGGTCCCAGGGAGACCTTATTTAGCCCAAGACCAACTGAACAAATGGCTCCCAAGTACCTTTTGTTCTCAATAAGGTTGCTCATTGTTCTCCAAGGCTGAAATTTTCTAAACTTATTGAGAAAGCATCCAGAGTGTCCCTCTGTCATCAGCATTCCAGCCTTTTTTTATTTCCCTATTTCTCACTCCCCTATTCCAGAATGGATTACCCTGTCTATTTTTCAGCTTCAGAGTAGCCAGCTTTTCAGAAAGAGTTGAATGCATCCTTTTGGTGTCCTCATTTTCAAAACACAGGAGCAATGTGATGGACATGGTTTCAAAAACTGAGGCTCCGGCAAGCTACTCCGTTTCAAATGGCACTTAGGTAAATCAAATAGGCTCTGATAGGTGGCTCTGTGAAAATATAGAAAAAGATCCAGCTAATGCAAACAATGTCTCTGTATGTTCAGTTCTGTCGCCAGGAGAATATGCCTACAGCAAATGGCTGACACCCTGGCAGTGGATAGGGCAGGTGGCCCAAGACTTGCTTTTTCAGAGGCTCCAGGAACTCTGAGGCCTGTGAAGAGTAGAAAGCCAGTCACTCTGGTTCATTCTGGGCTGAGACTGGGGATGAGGTGGTGAGACGCACCCATGGCAACTCTGGGAGGGTCAGCTGTTAATAGAGCATCATATGTATGCTTGAATCCTGGCCCGAAATTTTCAGTTCAGGACACACCAGTTGCACACTCCCAGTGAAATTAGGCAAGGCCCACATCCTGGTGAAGGCTGTTATCACTACCCACCAGCCAGCATGGCTTTCGATATGAAGTAACAATGTCTAGGAGAAGTCTCAGGACAAGAGCTGACCTTGTTATGTCGAATGATATAGGAACCGGGCCTGGAAAAGGCCTGGAATTGGGCATTCTTGGAGTCACCGCGCTACCCCCACCCCAGGATATGGCACCTACATAAACCCCTAAAGGTCTTTGGATAGTGGGAGGGGGTGCTTCCAGTCTCAGCCCTGCCCTTAGGTTCCAGGTTACCGATATTCATGCGCTTACTCCAGGCATCTTTAGTGAATCAGAAATGAACACTAGCCGCTTGTTACTCCTGGCCGCTCCCCACTGGAGCTCCTCTGCTGAGTTTAGCTCTGTCTTCCCTAGATTCTTCTGTAAACTAGTCAATGTCAAGCCTAGGGAATGTGGAAACCCCAGACAGGAGCTCTGGGCAGGAAAGGGCCACTTGACAGGGATTCAACTTCTCCAGGCCCCATGGTTGGCAGTGGTGTGTTGCCCAATCGGCATTCCTTGAAGGCAGAACTAGCTGTCAATTAATCATGGCTGATTCCATGGAATTAATTAGGCTCAGGCCTGGGGCCGTCCTCTTTTTTTACTCTGCTGTGTCTTCCCATGACTCAGAATCTCCACTGTTTTTCCAGACGCCTCATTCCATATAACTTCTAACCTCAGGGTCCAATTCAGCTCCTATGGTCCTTCCACTATCTTCAACCTCCAGGTAGCCCATTTCCTTCATACTCCACGTATTTGTACTCTCTTGCTGCCAGTTCTACTGTCTTCCCTTCTCCCACTTGAGAAACTTCCTTACCCCCTCTACACACCAGTGAAACCTACCAGGACTACATTGCATAACACTCTTATCAACATGTCAGGGGGGATGCCTTCTACTCCAACATCAGCCACCTGCATGGACTACTTGGTACCCACTGCCTGGTATGTCTCTTTCTCCCAAATGCTAAGCCTCTTTACACACATGTCATTCTCCCTCCACTGCCTTTAGTCTCGGATCCACACTGGTCAAATGTCTGAGGCTTTGAATTGGCTTTTGTTTGTTTATTTGTTTGCTTGCTTGCTTGCTTGTCAGTGTCTTGCTCTCCTTTTCAAGTCCAAATGGGAATAAAATCATAAGGGCCCTTTACCTTACTGTCTGGGCAATGGCACTTGCATAAACTCCTAAAGATCTGTGGGGCTGTGGACAGAGGTGCTTCCATTCTCACCCTCCCTTGCATCCAGGTCACCAATATTCATGCTCTTGCCCCAGGCCTCTTGTATGATTCAGGAGTGAACACAAGTCACTTGTTCCTCCATCCCTCTTTCCCCTGGAGCTTATTCTCTGAGTTTGGCTCTGTCTCCACTAGACTCTTCTGTAAACTAGTCTCTGCCAAGCCTGGGGAATGTGGAAACCCCAGAAGGGAGCTTAGAATGGAAAGGGGCCACTGGATAGGGATTCAGCTTCTCTGGTCCATATGATGGGCAGTGGTGATCCCAGTGAGATCTCTTTGGAGGTAGGACAAGCTGTTATTTATCAAGGCTGTTGTCCACCGAATTGATTATGGTCAGGCCTGGGGTTCTCTCCTCATTCTTTCCTCCGTTCTCCTCCATGACTCAGCAGCACCACTCTTTTTTCCTATGCCTCATTCCACATTCCTTCTAACCTCAGATCCAAGTCAGCTCCCAGTGTTCTTCCACCTTATTTGGCCTCCAGGCAACCCATTCCCTTCCTACTCCATGTATTTGTACTCCCTTGCTGCCAGTTCTACCTCCTTCCCTCCTCCCAGTTGACCACCTTCCTTACCCCCTCTACACACCAGTAATCCTCAGCTACCTATTCCAACACAGGCAGCCCATTCTTCCCTGTCCCACCCCCTCCCTGGAGCATCTATTTGGCAATGGTAGACCTTCGATCTACCAGCAAGCACCCTACTCTGGAATCTTGGCTGCTGTAAACCCTACTGCCCATCCAGGCTAGGGCAGCAGTGGACTGTGTCCTAGGGGCAGAGGTTTGGGTCATATGATATTAGGCCTGGTCAGCACCTCAGAATGAAATACCCCACATCTGTTCTGTAAGCCATGCATTCAGACACACTCCCTTTTCTCCTGAGGCCAGGAAATCACAAGGCTGAAGAGATCCATATAGGCTCAGTTGTGAAAGGTGTCAAAGGGAAAAGCCCCTGGAGTCCTTAAGAGCTTGGCTGAGAGGCCTCTTTGACTTTGGGGGTCTTCATGTGTCTCCATTTAAGGGATACAGCAATGGCTTGCCTCACTGTCCCAGCCAGCTTTCGGTGTGGTAGACCTGTTCAATCTCCTTCAATCTCTAAAGTGCTGAGCTCAAATATGCTCAAATATGTTTCTGGCTGGGAGTTTACAGTGGCCTTGTGTGGGAGTGTGTGTGTATGTGTTAATGTATTTGTCTGTGTCTAAATGTGTGTGAGATAGAGATGTGGTTGCTTGATATCCAGGCTTGTGGTACTATGTGAGTGTTCTCACGTTGTGCCTGCTTGAACATTTCTATAAGAGTTCTATGAAATGCACATTTGTTAAATGTCATGGGAGCATTGTGCATCCACTCTGTGCGAGTAAAATAAAGAAATGCACCAGGTAAGATCCCAACCTTCCACATACCCAAGCCCAGATTCATTAGATGGAGCTTCATGGGCTGTCTCCCCATAAGCATCAGGGTGAGCGCAACCTGGTCCAGCCAGATTCTAGATCAGGATGAGAATCTCCTGTCTACAGGAGGAGGCTGACACTCTCGCCTTCAGGGACCAAGGGAGGCCCGGTCCTCCTCAGGCCACAGTTTGGCCCAGGGCCCAGAGGATGAAAGAGGGGACTGGCTGTTGCTCAGAGATGTTTTCCTCAGTAACGAGTAGGGGACATTTCGTTTGCTCCAAGGTGCCCTTGGACTTCATCTTCCCTTCCTATTTCACATGTGGATTTTCTCTTTAATCTGGAAAAAGGTGTATGAGGTGACCCACATTTCCAGTGGCTGGACATGTTATATGTGAATTCCAGAGACCTCAGCAGTGGCTACAGAGTCCCTGCCACACACAACAGACAGAAATTTATTTTCTGGCACCTTTCTCCCTTCCCTAACCCCATTCTAATGTGATGACTGTAAAGAATTGACCCAATGACCCATTGAGCATTGTTTGCTTTTGGAAAGACTTCACATCCTATATCATCCCTTAAGGAATCCAGATTTTTTCTAGGGAGCAATCAGGATAGATTTTCAGACAAAGGGAATCACCTCGATGGGGCAGGAATACGAGATAGTTGGCATCCGCTAGAGTCTCCAAGAGGGCTTATTTAACCTGAGTCCAACTGAAGAAATAACTCCCAAGTATTCTTTGTTTGCAACAAGATTGTTCATTATTCTCCAAGGTTGAACTTTCCTAAACATATTGAAAAAGCATCCTGACTGTCCCTCTATCAGCATTGGCTTATACTTTTTTTCATTTTCCTATTTCTCACTCCCTTATTCCAGAATGGATTACCCTGTCCCTTTTCTGGTTCTGGAGGAGCCAACTCACAGGAAGAGTCAAACACATCCTTTTGGAGTCCTTCTCGTCTTCAAAACACAGGAGCAATGTGATGGACATGGTCTCGGGAAACATTGAGGCACTGAGACTGCCACTCTATTTCAAATGGCGCTCAGGTGACTCCAATTGTATCTACTAGGTGGCTCTGTGACAGGATGGAAAACGATCTCAGCTAATCCAAACATCATCCCAGTGTGTCCAGAAGTTTGTCTTCAGAATACCAGACTAGGGTTTGAACCTCCAAACCTGCCACAGTCTGTCCATTGGACTCAATGAAACCCAGTGGGGCCACTTGGCTTAACACCCTTAGCGACATATCAGAGGCGTTGCCTTCTACTCCAAAATCTGTAAACTGTATGGGATGCTCGGCACCTGCTGCCTGGTGTGTTGCTATCTCTCAAATGCTGAGCCCCTTTACACACGCTATTTTTTCTCTACTGCCCTTAGTCTCAGATCCACACTGGTCTCATGTCTGAGGTTCTGAATTGGCTGTGGTTTGTTTGTTTCTTTGCTTTTCGGTGTCTTGCTCTCTTTTTCAAGTCTACATTGCATGAAATCATATGAGACCTGTTCTTGCAGTCTGAAATAGTTCCCTTCCCTTGATGGAGAGGGAAAATGCTCAAAAGGGCCATTCACAAAATGTACTAGTGAGTTTCAGGATTCCTAAGTTGCACAGACCTGAGATATAGGTGATACACAGCATCATAATTCCCAGGGCTGTCCGATGACTTCCCGACTCTGGCCTAAATACCAGTGGCTGACCCAGCCACTGGCCAAAAAGGGACAGCTTATGGCATTTTTGCAAATAGAATGCTGATGCGATCATAATTAGAAAGTACGAAGAGGTTACTGTGTGGTAGTGGAGGCTGGGCTCCAAATTTGATGGCAGCTGATGTCTGAACCCCTGGCAGTAGACAGGGCAGTGTTCCTAAGCCATGATTGTCATGGGGACTCCAGGACTATTGAGCCCTATCGAGAGTAGATAGCCAGTCCCTCTGGTCCACCCTGGACTGAGGCTGGAGTCGAGATGGTGAGACACACTCGTGGCCACTCTAGGAGGGGTCGGCTTTTGATAGAGCCTCATATGTATGCAGCAGTTTTGGCCTGACATTTTCAGGTCTGGACACACCAATACCACACTCACAGCAAAATGAGGCCACTGCCTGTGTTCTGGTTAAGGCAGTTATCACCAGCCACCAGCCAGCATGGCAATAAATATGAAGTAACCATATCCCAGAGAAGACTCAGGACAGGAGCTGACCTTGTTCTGTTGAATGCCCTGGGTGCCAGGCCTGGAAAGAGACTCGAATTGGTAGGTCTGGAAGTCGCCACACTGCCCCCATGCTGGGAAATGGTACCTGCATCAATCTGTAAAAGTTGGCAGGGAGGAGGGCAGGGGTGCTTCTAGTCTCACCTCTGCCTTGAGCTTCTGGGCCACCATATTCATGCTATTGCCCCAGGCCTCTTGAGGGATTCAGAAGTGAACAAGAGCCACTCTTTTCTCCCTCTAGTTTACCCCTGGAGCTTATTTTCTGAGTCTGGTTCTGTCCTCCCTAGACTACTACAAACTACTCACTAACAGGTCTAGGGAACTTGGAAACCACAGGGGGAAGCTCTGGGTGGGAAGGGCCACTGGATAGGGCTTCGCTTCTGAGGGACACATTAATGGCAGAGGCGAGTTGCCCAATCAGCATTCCTTGGTGGCAGTACTAACTGTGAATTAATCATGGCCATTGTCTATTCAATAGATTAGTGTCAGGCCTGGAGTTCTCTCCTCATTCTTTCCTCTGCTTTCTCTTCCCTTGACTTAGCAACACCACTTTTTTCCAGATGCCTCATTCCATATTCCTTCTAACCTCAGATCCAAGTCAGCTCCCAGTGTTCTTCCACCTTATTTGGCCTCCAGGCAGCCTATTCCCTTCCTACGCCACATATCCATACTCCATTGCTGCCAGTTCTAACTCCCTCCCTCTTCCCATTTGACTACCTTTCTTACCCCTCTACACACCAGTGATTGTCACCTACCTATTCCAACATGGGTAGCTCATCCTCCCCTCTCCTACCCTCACCCTGGACAGTCTGTTTGGCAACAGCAGGCCCTTGGTCTACCAGCAAGCACCCTGCTCTAGGACCTTAACTGCTGTCAAGCTCACTGCCAAGCAAGCCTGGGGAAGCAGGGACTGGGTCCTGGGGGCAGGCCTAATGTCACTTTGTAAAATATGATATTAGGCCTGCCCAGCACCTCAGAATGCGATACCCCATGTCCCTTCTTCTACCAGCCATGCTTTCAGGCACACTCCCTTTCCTCCTAAAGCCAGAAAGTCACAAGACTGAGGAGACTGAGCTAGGCCCAGTTAAAAAGGGTGTCAAGGGGAAATGCCTCTGGGGGCCTTAGGAGCCCAGCTGAGAGGCCTCCTTGACTTTGGGAGTTTTCATGTCTCTGTATGAATTGGATACAGCCATGGCTTGCCTCGCTGTCCCAGAAAGCTTTGGGTGTGGTGGACCTGTTCTATCTACCACACTCTATAAAGTACTTACCTCAAATACCTTTCTGGCTTGGAGTTTACAATGTACCTCTGTATGTGTGTATGTGTGTGTGCATATGTTTGTCTTTGTCTAAAAGTGTGTGAGATAGAGATGTAATTGTGAGATACTGAGGCAGAGAGAAGTATGTGAGTGGCCTCATTTTGTGCCCTCTTAAACATTTCTATGTTCAATGGAACATTGGGTCAATTCTTTTCAGACATCAAATGAGAAAGGGGTGGGAGAGGAGAAAGGTGGCAGAAAATCAATTGCTTCCTGCTGTGTGTGACAAGAACTCTAGGCCCACTGCTGAATTCTCTGGAGTTCACACATGATATGTCCGGCCACGGGAAATGTGGGTTACATCACACACCATTTTACAAAGTGACAAGAAATTCCATTTCGAAGTAGAAAAGAAAAGTGAAGTCCAAGGTTAACTTAGAGCTAATAAAATGTCCCTTACTCACTACTGAGGAAAACATCTGAGAAACACCACAGCTAGTCACCTCCTCAGCACTCTGGGTTCTGGGCCGAGCTGTGGTCTGAGGAGGACTGGACCTCCCTTGGTTCCTGATGGCGAGAGTGCCAGCCAACTCCTGAGGACAGGAGATTCTGATTCTAACCTGGACGCTATCCTGAGTAGTCTGCGAGCTACTCGTTGATTATAAGGAGAGAGCTCATGAAGTTCTATCTAATGAATCTGGGCTTGGGTGTGGGGGTGGATCACTGGCTCAATGGATCATTGGGTCAATTCTTTTCAGACTTCAAATGAGAATGTGAGAGGGGGAGGAAGAAAGGTCCCAGAGAATCAATTTCTGGCTGCCGCGGGTGGCAAGGACTCTGGGACCACTGCTGAGGTCTTTTTATTTCGCACATATATGGCTGGACTTGGAAATGCGGGTCACCTCGCACATCCTTTTACATGGTCACTGGAAATTCTATATGTGACATTCGGGGAAACATGGCAGAATGAGAGATGTCCTCTAAATAACAATAATGTGAACATCTAAAACTCAACAACAAGAAAAAAAACACCCAAACTGCACAACAGGACATCTGAGTGCAAGTTCTGTGCATAAGTGCTACCACAGGTCAGAACCCCGGATGTGGAGCAGTAGATTGTGAAATAAAGCAGCTTCTTTTGCAGCCAGCAGAGCTTGCTGCAAGCAGAGAAGGAGGGGTGAAGGTGCAACGAATTTCCTGGTCACCCTGCCTGGATGTGCCAGAACTTCTAGCGGGAGGAAGAAGTGCCCAGACATCAAGGCAAAAACAGAGAAGTTGATGGGACAGCGGTGAAACAAGTTGATTTGTACTGGCCCTGGTTTTAAAACTGAGGCTCAGCTATAGCCTCCAACCCACAAACATTAACCCAGAGGGACCTTCCCCCAATACCCTCCAAGACTGAACACCATGGAGCCCCAGGGGGATATGAGCAAAAACTGCCAAGACTGAAGCTGCCTCTCTCAGCCTCTGGAGCTCCCTAAAGTAGGAGCGGGAGAGGAGATGATGTGGTGATTTTCATGATCGGCCTGCCTGGAAGTGCTGAAACTCCTAGCAGCTGGCAGCAGGGCCCAGACATTGGAGCAGAAAGCAGAGAAGCAGGACAGGACCACAGAGAAACAACAATTGCTTTTTACCAGTCCTGGTTGCAAAACCAAGGCTGAGCCACAGCCCCCAACTCCCAAACCAGACGGCCCCTCCCTGCATACTCTCTGAGAGTCACAGGGGAATCTGAGCAAATGCTGATGAAACTGTTGCTAACACTGACAGGGACTGAAACTGAGAGTAGCAAATGTGATTAAATACCTACAAGAAAATAAAAAAGATATTCAGGCTTTATATAAAGCAGGGATCCAAGAGGCTTAGACACCACCTGCTGGAAACAATAACAACAAAAAAGCACCTTCTTTGCAGTAGGCTAAAGACAGACCTTTATATAACAAATCTTTCTGAAAAAAACAACAGAATACACTTCCATTAATTCCAAGTGGAGAAATAGTCCAATGAACACCACGAACAACCAAGATGGCAAGGCATTTCAGAAAGAAAGAGAAAATTCTCCAGAAAATAAACTTACAGACATAGAAATATATGACTTAAGTGACGGAGAATTCAGGATGGTACTTCTGAAAAAACTCAGTGAGATCCAAAACAACTCCCATCAATAATTTCAGGAATTGACAAAACAACTAGATGAGCAGAGCAAGAAGATTGAAACCCTCAAAAAGAACCAAATAGAACATCTGGAGATGAAGAACACACTATAAGAGTTGAAAAGTGAAATAGAAAGCTTGGGAAATGGAGTTGACCAAATAGAACAGTGAGATCAAATACAGAAATCTATAAATAAATCAGAAGGAAGAAGAGAGAAACGAATGAAAAAAAAAATGAAAGAGAAATACAAGAACTAGCTGATATCACCAGGAGAGGAAACATAAGAATAATGGGCATTACTGAAGGCAAGGAAAAGGTGCAGGGACTAGAAAGCATTTTCAGACAAACAGTGGATAAGAATTTCCCAAATCTAAGGAATGAGCTGGAGCTTAGAATTCAAGAAGTCAACAAAACACCCAACAATCTCAACCCAAAAAGGCAATCACCAAGACACATTGTATTAAAGATATCAAAAATCGATGACAAAGGCAGAATTCTCAGGGCACCCAGGGAAAAGAAGACAGTGACATATAAAGGAAAACCCATTAGATTATCATTGCACTTCTCAATGCAAACCTTACAAGCCAGAAAGGAATGGAATCAAATATTTAAACTATTAAGTGAAAGTAACTACCAGCCTAGAATAATGTATCCAGCTAAGCTCTCCTTTAGATATGAAAGAGAGATTAAGACCTTTCCAGACATATAAAAAATGGAGGGAATTCTCAACTACAAGGCCTGCACTACAGAAAATATTGAAAGATGTCAGCTCATCTAAAAGAAAATAACAAAACAAAACAAAAATACATAATTAAGAACAAAGTGACTATCGGGCAAATAGAAGCAGAGAAATGCAACCCTTATTATGAACAGGGCATTATAAGCTTAAATTATAAAAAGAGAATTGCTATAGCAAGATATTAATGAAAGTTCAGCATACATAGGGACAAACAGAGATATCAGTGACTGAAGGGGAGAATTCAAAGATCCAAAATTGCAAAGGCAAAAGGAGATAAGGCAAGTGCAGAAGAAAATAGATGACTGTATGTGTGTGTGTGTGTGTGTGTGTGTGTGTGTGTGTGTGTGTGTATACACCAAAGATTCAGAACTGAAGCATATAACATAAAACAGGAAGAACCAGAGGCAAAACCCACAAAAGCCAACCAAAATAAAGAAAACAGAAACACAAAGACAAGCAAGCAATGGAAACGCTGAGCTACCAGAAAGCTAAAGATAAAATAACTATAAGAAGACCTCATATTTCAATAATCACCCTAAATATAAATGAACTGAATTCAATAATAAAAATGCACAGAGTTTCAGAATGAATCAGAAAACAAATCCCAATCATATGATGCCTTCAAGAGACATATCTCAGCTCCAAAGGCAAATACAGACTCAAAGTGAAAGGGTGGAAAATCAAGCAAATGGCATTCAGAAAAAATGAGAATACTGGTACTAATATCAGATGAAATAGACTTCAAAATAATAAAGATCGTGAGAGACACTTCATAATGATAAAAAGAATCATGCACCAAGAAGACATGACACTTCTTAATACCTATGCTCCCAATCAGAGAGTACTGAAATATGTAAAGCAATTACTAACAGAACTAAAGGGAAAAACAGAGGAAAACACTATCATAGTGGGGCGCCCCACCATTGGATATGAACAGATAATCCAAACAGAAAATCAATAAGGAAATAACATCCTTAAATGACACATTAGACCAACTGGACATAATTGACATTTACAGAGTCTTTCATCCCAAAATAGCTGCTTATACATTCTTCTCTAGTGCACATGGAACATTCTCAAGAATCGACCACGTAATGGGTAGGACACAGAGATAGACTCAACAATATAAGAGGGTGGAAATCATACCAACCATGTTCTCTGATTATAATGCTTCGAAACTAAAGTTCAACTGCAAAAAGAAATCAGGAAGAACCACAAATACATGGAGATTAAACAACATGCTACTGAAGAATAACTGGGTAAGGGAAGATATAAAAAGAGAGATCAAGAGATACATAGAAACAAATGATAATGATAGTACAACATATCAAAACTTTTGGGACATGGCAGAAGTGGTAGTAAGAGAAACGTTCACATCATTACAAGCCTATTTCCAAAAACAAGAATGAGCCCAAATAAACAACCTAACACTTCATCTTAAATAACTAGAAAAGGAAGAACAAATGAAGCCTAAATTCAGCTGAAAGAAAGAAATAATCAAAATTAGAGCAGAAATAAAGTAAATTAAAAGCAAAAAAAAAAAAAAAAAAGAAAGAAAGAAAGAAAAAAGAAAAAATGCAAAGAAGAACGGGTTCTTTGAGAAAGTTAATAAAATTGATGAACCCCTGACTAGACTTACTAAGAAAAAAGAGAAAGGACACAAATAAACAAAATAAGGGATGAAAGAGGGGAAATTACAACTGATATCACAGAAATAAAAATGATCATGTGAGAATACTATATAAGGCATATGATAACAAATTTAATAACCCAGAAGAAATGAACTTACAAAAATACAATTTTCCCAGACCGAATCAAGAAGAAATGGAAAATCTAAATAGACCAATCAGCAGTATGGAAATTGAAACAATCATCAAAAACCTACCAAAAAGTGAAAGTCCAGGACCAGATAGTTTTACCAGTGAATTCTACCAAACATTCAAAGAAGATTTAATACCTATTTTCCTAAAACTCTTCCAAAAAAAATTAAAGAGGAGGCAATAGTTTTCAACTCATTTTATGAGGCCAGTATTACTTTGATACCAAAACATGGTCAAATAATCCAAATAAAGAAAACTACAGATAAATATCTCTCATGAACACAGATGCAAAACTTTTAAGTCAGATACTAGTGACTCGAATACGGAAACATATTAAAAAGATTATACACTGTGATCAAGTGGGCTTCATCCCAGAGGCACAGGGATGCTTCAATATATGCAAATTGATTAATGTGATACACCACACAAACAAATCAAAAAACAAAAAACATATGATATCAATAGATGCAGAAAAGGCTTTCAACAAGATACGGCATCCATTTATGATCAAAACACTTAACAAAACTGGTACAGAAGAAAAGTACCTAAACATAATAAAGGCCATATATTACAAACCCTCAGCCAACCTTATGCTTAATGGTGAAAAACTAAAAATTTTTCCTCTAAGATCAGGAACAAGGCAAGGCTTTCCACTATCACTATTCTTGTTCACTATAACACTGGATGTCCTAGTGAATGCAATCAGGTAAGAGAAAGATATAAAAGGCATCCAAATAGCAAACAAAGAAGTCAAACTGTCACTATTTACAGATGACATGATTCTCTATTTAGAAAACCCTAAAGACTCCACAAGAACACTACTACAAACAGTAAGCAAATATAATAAAGTTTCTGGATACAAAATCAACTTTCAAAAATCCATAGTGTTTCTATACTCTAATAATGAAGTTTCAGAAAAAGAAGTGGAAAAAATAATTCCTTTTGCAATTGCAACAAAAAGAATGAAATACCTAGGTATAAATTTAACAAAACATGTGAAGGACCTATAAGACCCTATTAAAAGAAATCAAAGAAAATACAAAGAAATGGAAAGATATTCCATGTTCTTGGACTGGAAGAATCAACATATTTAAAATGACCATATTACCTAAAGCATTATATAGATTTAATGCAATCCCCATCAAAATCTCATCAGCATTTTTTAAAGAAATGGAACGAAAAATCATCAGATTTGTATGGAAGCACAAAAGACCCAAAATTGCCAAAACCATCCTAAGAAAAAAAGAATGAGGCTGGAGGCATCACTCTGCTTGTCTCTAAATTATACTACAAAGAAACAGTAATCAAAATGGCATGGTATTGGGAGCAAAACAGACACGTGGATGAGCGGAACAGAATTGAGAGTCCAGAAGTAAACCCATATTTATTTGGGCAAATAATTTTCAATGAAAAAATCCAAAAACATAGTGGAGAAAGGAAAGCCTCTTCAATAAATGGTGTCAGAAAAATTGGAAGGCCACCTGACAAAAAATAATGAACTAGACTGTTGTCTATTGCCACACACCAAAATTAACTCAAAATGGATTAAAGACCTGAATAGAAGATCAGAATCAACAAAGTACATAGAAGAAAACATAGGAACTAAACTCAAAGACCTTGGACTTAAAGAGCATTTTATAAATTTGACCTCAAGGGCAAGAGAAGTAAAAGCAAAAATAAATGAATGGGAATATATCAAACTAAAAAGCTTCTGTTTAGCAAAAGAAATCAACAAAGTAAAGAGACAATCATTCAATGAGAAAATATACTTGTAAGCTATGCTTTCAATTAGAGACTAATATCCAAAATATACAAAAGACTCAATAACAACAACAACAATGACAACAACAACAAAACAAATGATCTAATCAATAAATGAGCAGAGGACCTGAAATGACACTTCTCCCTAAAAAACATACAAATGGTCAACAAATATATGAAAAGACGCTCAAATTGCTAGCTATTACGGACATGCAAATTAAAACCACAATGAGATACCATCTCACACCTATTAGAATAGCTATAATCAGTATGATTTGTCAAAAAAAAACCTAAGAATTAATCTACCATATGATCCAACAATCCCTCTACTGGGTATTTACCCCAAAGACTTGAAAATCCATTTCAGAAAAGATATTTGTACACTGATGTTCATAGCAGCACTATTCACATGGCCAGGGCAACCAAAGTGTCCTATGATAGATGACTGGCTTAAGAAGCTGTGGTACATATATACAATGGAATATTACTCAGTCATAAGAAGAGATGAAATACTGCCAGTTGTGACAACCTGGATGTACCTCAAGATAATCATGCTAAGCGAAACAGGCCAGACTGAAAAAGTTGAAAATCGCATAATATCATTTATATGTGGGATATATTCCTAAAAGCAACAAATAAACAGGACAAACAGAGACTCTGGGACATGGAAAATGGACTAGCGGTTACCAGGTTGCAGGGGCTGGGGGAGGAGGGAAGAGGTACACAAAGTAAAGAGGGTCAAATGTAGGGGGATTGGGGGAAGGTAAAGTGGGTAAAAGGGATCAAATATTTGGTAGCTGAAAGAAACTGGACTCTGGGCGGTAATCACAATAGAATGTATAGATGTCAAATTATAACATACACTTGAAAATTATATAATTATATTAACCAATGCTAACCCAATTAATGTAAAAAAAAAAAAAAGAAAAAAATTCCATATGTGAAGTAGATAGGGAAGGTGAAGTCCAAGGTCACCTTGGAGCTAATGAAAGTTCCCCTACTCACTACTGAGGAAAACATTTGAGATACACCACAGCCAGTCCCCTCCTCACCATCTGGGCCCTGGGCCGAGCTGTGGCCTGAGGAGGACTGGGCCTCCCTTGATCCCTGATGGCAACCATGACAGCCTCCTCTGAGGACAGGAGATTATGGTCCTGACCTGAATGCTGGCCTGAGCAGGCTTCAGGCTCCCAATAATTGTGGGGAGACAGTGATGAAGCTCAATCTAATGAATCTAGGCTCAAGTATATGGGAACTTGGGATATTATTGAGTGTATTTCTTTTCTTTTCTTTCTCACTCAGAGTGGATGCACAATGTACCCACGAGATTAAACAAACATAAATTTTTAGAATTCTCATAGAAAGGTTCAGGAAGGCACACACATGAGGGCACTCACATACTTCCACATGCCTGGATATCACACAATCACATCTCTATCAAACACACACTTAAGACAGAAACACATTCACACACACACATATAAGCACACACAAAGGAACACTGTAAAATCTCGCCATAAAATTTTCTGAGCTCCATTCTTTATAGTGAGGGATATAGAACAGGTCCACCATACTCAAAGCCAACTGGGAAAGTTAGGCAAGCCATAGCTATACCTCTTTCATACAGAACCGTGAAGACTCCTGACATCAAGGAGGCCTCCTAACCAAGTTCTTAAGGCCTCCAGAGGCCTTTTTCTTTGAGGCCCTTCACAAGTGGGCCTAGCTTGGTCCCTCAGCCCTGTGACTTCTTGGCCTCAGGGGGAAAGGGAATGTGCTTGGCATCATGGCTGGCAGAGGGGACGTGGGCTATCACATTCAAATCTCTACCCCCAGGACCAAGTCCCTGGCAGCCCCAGCCGAGCTAGGCAGTGGGTTTGTGAAGATCCAAGGTCCCAGAAGCAGGGTGCTTGCTGGTGGACCAAAGGCCTGCTGTGGCCAAACAGACTGTCCACGGCGAAGATGAGGGAGGGGAGAATGAGCCACCTGTGTTGAAATAGGTAGGTGAGGATTACGGGTGTGTAGAGGAGTTAAGGAAGGTGGTCAAATGGGAGCAAGGAGGGCGGTGGAATTGGCAGCAAGGGAATATGAAAACGTGGAGTAGGAAAGGAATGGGCTGCCTGGAGGCCAAAAATGATAGACGTGCCCTGGGAATGAACTTGGAAGGTGAGATTAGTAGGAAAATGGAATGAGGCATCTGGAAAAAGAGTGGGGCTGCTTTGACATGGGAAGACACAGCAGAGGAAAGAAAAATGAGGGAGCCCCAGGCCTAGCTCTAATCAATTTGATGGACAACAGCTGTGATTAATTGACAGCTAGTCCTGCCAACTTTGATGGCTCAACTCACCTCTGCCAATCATGGGGCCCAGAGAAACTGAACCTTTATCCAGTGGCCCCTTCCAACCCAGAACTCCCCTCTGGGGTTTCCAAGTGCCCTAGGCCTGGCAGTGACTAGTTTACAGAGGACTCTAGGGAGAACAGAGCCAGACTCAGAGAACAAGCTCCAGGGGGGAGCAGGAGGGAGGAAAAAGTGACTCGTGTTCATTTCTGAATCAGTCAAGAGGCCTGGGGCAGGAGCATGAATATTGGTGACCCAGAAGCTCAGGGCAGGGGTGAAACTGCAAGTACCTCTGCCCACTGCTACTCAGACCTTTAGGGGTTTACACAGGTGTCTTTTCAAGGTGGGAGCAAGGCAGTTACTCTCAGACCTCCCAATTACAGGCCCTTTTCAGGCCATGCACCCAGGGCATTTGAAATAAGGCCAGCTCTGGTCCTGTGCCTTCTATGAAACTTGGTTACTTAATATCTACTACCCTCCCAGCAGATGGCTGGTGATAACATCCTTGACCTGGGCTTGGGCAGTGGGCTCATTTTACTGTCAGTGTGGTATTTGTGTGTCCTGAACTGAAAATGGCAGACCAAAACTGCTGTGTGCAGCAGGGTCTCTATCAATAGCAGAACACTCCCAGAGCTGCCACCAGTGTATCACACCACCTCCTCCAAAGCAAAGGGCGAACCAGAGGGTCTATCTATCCATTCTCCACAGGCCCCAGTGCTCCTGGACACCCCAGGAGAACCAAGGCTCAAGATGAGTGCACTGTCCTGAGCCGGGGGTCAGCCATTAGCTGCCAGCTTTCTGGGAGGCCAGCCTCCACTGCCAAATATTGACCTCCTTGGCCTACTTAATCATGGTCACATCTGCATTCTATATGCTCAGATGCAATAAGCTGTCCCCTTTGGGCCAATGTCCTATCCAGCCACTGGTGTTTAGTTCAGAGACGAGTGGTAGCCAGACAACCCTGGAATTCAGGCCATTGCCACTGAGGAACTACTAAATTCCCCCAATAATTTCATACTGAGGCTTTCAAGCAATTCCCATCCCCATTAATAAAAGGGAACTCTCTCAGACAGCAAGGGACAGGGCCCTCAGGATTTCTCTCCCTTTTGGACTTGACAAGGAGAGCATGACACCAACAAGCAAACAAACTAAAGCCAATTCAGAACTTTTGACATGAAACCTGTGTGGATCAGAGACTAAGAGCAGTAGGGGGAGAACAACATGTGTGTAAAGGGTCTCAGCATTTTGGAGAAAGGGGCATACCAGGTGACAAGCAGCCCACACAGGTGATGCACGTGGAGTAGAAAGCAGCACCCACGACATGTTGGTAAAGGTTTTAAGCCACATAGCCCCGTTAGGTTTCATTGAGTCCAACAGAAAGGTGACAGCAGGTTTGAGTGTGAAACACTTCTGTAGTATTCTGAAGACAGATTTCTGGACACATCGGGACTTTGGTTGCATCAGTTGGGACTGTTTTCCATCCTTGCACGGAGCCACCTAGCAGAGACTATTGGAGTCACCTGAGAGCTGTTTGAAACGGAGTGGCAGTCACAATGCCTCAATGTTTCTTGAGACCATGTCCATTATGTTCCTCCACTGCTTTAAAATGAGAAGGACTCCAAAAGGATGTGTTCGACTCTTCCTGAGAAGTCAGCTCCTCCAGAGCCAAAGGAGGGACAGGGTAATCCATTCTGGAATAGCGGAGCGAGAAATAGAGAAATGAAAAGAAGGCTGAGACATAGCCAACAGAGGGACACTCAGGACCCTTTCTCCATGTGTTTAGAAAAATTCAACTTTGGAGAACAATGAATAACCTTCTCGAGAACAAAGGGTACTTGGGATCCATTTATTCTGTTGGCATGGGGCTAAATAAGGTCTCCCGGGGATCCCTAAGGATGCCAACTTTCTCATTCCTGCCCTGTTGAGGTGATTCCCTCTGTCTTAAACTCTATCATGATTGCTTCCCAGAAACAATCCAGGTTCCTTAAGGGATGATACAGGATACGAGGCCTTCCCAGAGGCAAACCCTCATCAATGGATCATTGGGTCAATTCTTTTCAGACATCAAATGAGAATGGAATGGTGGAAGGAGAAAGGTGCCAGAGAACCAATTGCTGGCTGCTGTGTGTGGCAAGGACCCTTGACCCACTGCTGAGTTCCCTGGAATTCACATATGATATGGCCAGCGCTGGAAATGTGGGTCACCTCACACACCTTTTTACAAGGTCACTAGAAATTCCATAGTTGAAGTAAAAAAGGAAGGATGAATTCAAACATCACCACTGAAGTAGTCAAAATTTCCCTTCTCACCATCCAAGGAATATGTCTGAAAGACACCATAGACAGTCCAGTCTTCTCCTCATTTCTTTGGACCCTGGGCTGAGCCGTGGCCTCAGGAGGACTGGGCCTCCCCTGGTCCCCAATGGTGAGTATCTCAGCCGCCTCTTGAGGACAGGAGATTCTGGTCCTGACCTGGATGCTGGCTTGAGCAGACTATGGGCACCCCGATGGTTGTGAGGAGAAAGCACATAAAGCTCCATCTAATAAATCTGGGCTCTGGTGTGTGGGGAGTTGAGATCTTATCAGATTCATTTTTTTCTTTACTCACACGAAGTGGATGTACAATGTGTCCACATCATTAAACAAATGTTAATTTCATAGAACTCTAATAAAAATGTTGAGGCAGGCACACACAAGAGGGCACTCACATATTTCCATTTGCCTGGATATCATACAATCACATCTCTATCTCATACATATTTAGTCACAGAGAAACACATTCACACGCACACACACTCATACACATACACACACGCACAGACATAGATAAACTGTAAACTGCCAGCCAGAAACCTATCTAAGCTCTGTTCTTTGGAGAGTGAGGGACATAGAATAGGTCGACCACACCCAAAGCCGATTAGGAAAGTGAGGCAAGCTGTGGCTGTGCCTCTTTTATACAAACACATGAGGACCCCCAAAGTCAAGGAAGACTCCCAGCCAAGCTCTTAAGGCTTCCAGAGACCCCTCTCTTTGCTGTCCTTCACAACTGGGCCTAGCTAGATTTACTCAGCCCTGTGACATTCTGTTCTCAGGAGGAAAAAAAATGGAAGTTCCCTGGCAATATGGCTTGTGGAGTAGACGTGAGATATCGCCTCTTTAGGTGTTGGCCAGGACTAATAAAATAGGACTCAACATTCTGACCACAGGACCCAGTCCCTGGGTGCCCCCAACCTGACTGGGCAGTGGGTTTGACAGCAGTCAAGGTCCAAGGAGCAGAGTGCTTGCTGGTGGTCCAAAGCCCAGCTGTGGATAAACAGACTGTCCAGGGTGAAGTTGGGGGAGGGGAGAATGGGCCACTTTGTTGGAATAGGTAGATGAGGATCATGGGTGTGTAGAGCGGGTAAGAATTTGGTCAAATGGGAGGAGGGAGAGCAGTAAAATCGGCAGCAAGGGAGTACAGAAACGTGGAGTAGAAAGGGAGTGGGATGCCTGGAGGGTGAAGAACGTGTAAAGGCCCTGGGTGCGGATTTGGAAACAGGTTAGAAGGAAAATGGAATGAGGCATCTGGAAAAAGAGTAGGGCTATTGTGTCATAGGAAAACATTGCTGAAGAAAGAAGGAGGAGAGCACCCCAGGCCTGACCCTAATCAATTTGATTGACAACAGTATGATTAATTGACAGCTAGTCCTGCCTCCAAGGAGCGCTGATTGCTCAACTCACCTCTATTGATCATGGGGCCTGGAGAAGTTGAACCCCTATCCAGTGGCCCTTTCCACCCAGAGGTCCCCTGTGGGGTTTCCAAGTATCCTAGGCCTGGTATTGACTAGTTTATAGAGACTAGTGAGGACAGAGCCAAACTCATTGAAGAAGCTCCAGATGGTAGCAGGAGGGAACAAAAGTGGCTCGTGTTAACTTCCAAATCAGTCAAGAGGCCCGAGGCAAGAGCATGAATATCGGTGACCTGGAAGCTCAGGGCAGGGTAAGACTAGAAACACTCCTGCCCCTGCTCTGCAGATCTTTAGGGGTTTATGCAGGTGCCATTTCCCAGGGTGGAGGCAGAGCAGTGAACCCAGACCTCCCAGTTCCAGGCAATTTCTTAGCCTGTCTCCCAGGGCATTCGAAATAATAAGGTCAGCTCTTGTCCTGGGCCTTCTGTGAAACTTGGTCATTTCATACCTACTGCCCTATTTGTGGATGGCTCATGATAATAATCTTGGCCTGTAAGTGGGCAGTGGCCTCATTTCACTGCCAGTGTGGCATTTGTGTATCCTGAACTAAAAACAGCATGTCAGGAATGCCACATACAGCAGGGTCTCTATCAATACCAGAACCCTCCAAGAGCCGCCATCAGTGTATTGCACAACCTCCTCCCCATCCTCAGCAAAGGGTGGAGCAGAGGGACCAGCAATCCAATCTCCACAGGCCCCAGTGCTCCTAGAGACCCCGGGAGAACCAAGGCTTAGGATGCTTATACTGTCCTATGCCAGGGTTGAGATTATTAGCTGCTGGGAGGCCAGCCCCTACTGCCACACATTGATCACCTTGGCTTCCCTAATCATGGTTGCATCTGCATTCCTTTTGCCCAGGTGCCATAAGCTGTTCCCTTTGGGCCAGTGGTCAGTCCGGCCGCCAGTGTTTATTCTGGAAATGAGCAGTCAGTCGCCAGATAGCCCTGGGAATTTCAGAGCTGCATTCCACCTGGAATTCATACTTCTGCCACTGAGGAGCTCCTAAACTCACCCATTCATTTTGAGATTGGCTCTTTCAAGCAATTCCCCTCCCCCTCAAGGGAAGGGAACTTGTCAGACCACAAGGGACAGGGCTCTTAAGATTTCTCTCCCATGTGGACTTGGAAAGGAGAACGAGACACTGACAAGGAAACTAACAAAAGCCGATTCAGAGCCTCAGACATGAGACCATTGTGGATCAAAGACTAAGGGCAGTAGGGGGAGAACAATATGTGTATAATGGGGCTCAGCCTTTGGGAGATGGTGACACACCAGGCAGCGGGTGCTGAGCACTCCATGCAGGTGACTGATATTGGAGTAGAAGGTAGTGCCCCTGACATGTGGGTAAGGGTGTTAAACCACGTATCCCTGCTAGGTTTCATTGTGTCAAATGGACAGGCTGCAGCAGGTTTGGAGGCTCCAGGCCCTAGTCTGGCATTCTACTGATGACAGAGTCCTGGACACACAGGAATATTGTTTGGATTAGCTGGGATGGTTTCCCATCCTGTCACAGAGCCACCAGTCAGAGATGATTGGAGTTACCTGGCTGCCATTTGAAATGGAGTTGCAGTCCTGGTACTTCAGTGTTTCCTGAGACCATGTCCATCACATTCGTCCTGTGTTTTAAAGATGAGAAGGACTCCAAAAGGATATGTTTGATTCTTCATGAGATGTTGGTTCCTCAAGAGCCTGAAGAGGGACAGGGTAATCCATTCTGGAATAGGGGAGCATGTAATTGGGAAATTAAAAGGAATACTGTGACACTGCTGACAGAGGAACACGTTGGCCCTTTTCTCAATATGTTTCCAAAAGGTCAACCTTAGATTACAATGAACTATCTTGTCCAGTTCAATGGTTACTTAGAAGCCATTTGTTCTGTTGGTCTCAGGTTAAATAAGTTTTCCAGGGGAACCAGGCCCATGCTAAACTTTTCAGATTCCTGCCCTGTCGAGGTGATTCCCTCTGTCTGAAACTCTGTTGTCATTGCTCCCCAGAAACTATACGAATTCCTTAAGAAACACTATCAGATGCAAGGCATTCCCAGAGGCAAAGAAACCCTCCAAAATGGATCATTGGGTCAATTCTTTTCAGACATTCAGTGAGAAGGGGTGTGTAGGAGGGGTACATATGCCAGAGATTCAGTTGGTAGCTGCTGCATATGGCAAAGAACCTGGGCCCACTGCTGAATTCTCTGGACTTCACATCTGATATAGCCGGCCACTGGAAATCTGGGTCAGTCACCTCACACACTCTTTTTCATGGTCACCAGAAATTCTATCGTGAAGCAAAAATGTAAAGGATGAAGTCTAAGATCACGTCAAATCAAAGGAAAGCTTCTTTACTCACTACCGAGGAAAACATCTGAGGGACACCACAGCCAGGAACTCTCCTCAGCCATCTGGTCCCTGGACTGAGCCGTGGCCTCAGGTTGACTGGGCTTCCTTTGTACCCCAATGCTGGAATGTCGGCCACCTCTTGAAGACAAGAGACTCTGGTCCTGATCAGAATTTTGGCCTGAACATACTGTGGGCCACCCTATGGTTGTGGAGAGGCAATGTATGAAGCTCCATTCTAATAATTCTGGGCTCAGATGTGTGCGTGTGTGGGGGATCTTATTTGGTGGATTTATTTTCATAACTTTGACACTTTTGAATTCAGATTCTCAAAGCACAGATGGATTCAATGGCGATATTTGTTTCAGGGGCATGCCGTGTGAACGCCATACTTCTATACAAAGTGCTTGCTGCCAGGGGTCCAGTGATCATCTGTCACCCAGTAAATAATAATAACGTGACTGAGAGGACTCTCCTCATTTTGGACACCCTGCCTTCATACCCCAGTCCCAACCAAGTATTGACAGATGTCTCAGGGGAACACATTTGACACACTCACACATTCTTCCAGACACTGATACCCCCAAAATTCTCTTGAGGCACACATGCTTCTTTTCACTTACTAAAGTTGATGCATGATGTGCCCACATCACTAAACACACGTAAATTTATATCCTAACACTCATAGAAATGTTAACACAGGCACACACACAAGGGCACACATATTTCCACCTGCCTGAATTTCATACAACCACATCTCCCACACACTCATATAGACACAGACAAACACACAGACAGCACACACACACACAAAGAGAGACACACACAGGATACACTGTAAATTCCCAGACAGAAACCTATTTGGTCTCAGTTCTCTAGGGATTGAGGGACATGGAACAGGTCCACCACACCCACAACCAGCTGGGAAAGTGAGGCAAGCTGTGGCTGTGCCTCTTTGATACATACACATGAAGATACCTAAAGTTAAGGAGGCCTCTCAGGTAGGCCTCCAGAGGCCTTTGTCTTTGGTGCCCTGAACACCAGGGCCTAGATCGGTCTCCTCAGCCCTGTGACTTACTGTCCTCAGGAGAAAACGGAGTTTGTCTGGCTGTGTGGCTGGCTAAGGGGACATGCGGTCTCTCTTTCTGAGGTGCTGGCCAGGCCTAATAACATATGACCCAACCCTCTGCCTCCAGGATCCAGTCCCTGGCTGGCCTAGCCTGGCCGTGCAGTTGGCTTGACAGCAGCCAAGGTCCCGGAAGCAGCATGCTTGCTCGTGGTCCAAAGCCCTGTTGTGGATGAACAGACTGTACAGGGTGACCGTGGGAGAAGGGAAGAATGGGCCCCTGTGATATAATAGGTGAGAATTATGGCTGTGTCGAGGGGGTAAGGATGCTGGTCAAATTGGGGAAGGGAGAGAGTGGTAGATTGAAAGTAAAGGAGTATGAAAATGAGGAGGAAGGAAATGGGCTGCATAGAGGCTGAAGAAGGTGGAAGTTTTCTGGTAAGAGAGGAGCGGAAGCATCTGGAAAATGAAAAGGAAAGGGCTTGCAGAAATTAGTGACTCGGCCTGCTAATGTCCATTCCTAATTTCTCTTCCCCCATCTTCCAGGACTCTCCAGCTAACATGTTTTCTCATAGCTACCTTCCCCACCTCAAGGATTCTCTAGCTCACATCTGTTGATTCATGCCATGCCAATCAACTAATGTTCTTCCTTATCTCTATAGCTGTGTAGGAATAACAAGACTGTATAAAACTGCCTGTTATGTTATAGTTGAAGCTCAGTCTTTGGATAGGAATTAGTGAGCAGGTGCCAACATTAGTAAGTGCTCCTTTCTGCATATAGCCTAGGTGTCCTGTGTCTCTGTTCCAGAATCAAATAATAGTGCTGATAACTCCAAGGTCACTGGTTCTTCAAGACAAAAAACCTATAAGACCAGTGATCTGGAAATTCCTCCCCCTTTGCAGCCCTCCACTAAAGTTCCCCTCCCCATCCTGAGTCATGAGGCACACATGAAACCTCAGACAAATGAATCACATGCCCCTTGCATGGACACTGCAGAAGTATACAAACCGTAATAAATCTAACCAAAAAGAGCTCGTGCTTTGGTGTTGTCATGCCCCACACTCTCCACTAGCAATAAATTTTCCTTCCTCTAACAAAGTTGTCTAAGCGTCCAACTTCTTCTATCTTGTGTCACTTTCTGCAACACTGGGAGCAGACTTAGAAGCTGAGAGGAGAAGGAAAATGGAACAAGATATCTGGAAAAAGAGTGGGGCTGCTGTGTCATGGGAAGACACAATGAAGGAAAGGAGGAGAGAGCCCCAGGCCTGGCCCTAATAAATTGAATGGACTACAGCTGTGATTTATTGACAACTTATCCTGCCTCTAAGAAGCGCTGATTGGGCCAATCATAGGGCCCGGAGAAGATGAACCTCTGTCCAATCGCCCCTTTTCACCCAAGCTCACCTAAGTGCCCTAGGCCTGGTGGGGGCCAGTTTGCAGAAGAACCAAGTGAGGACAGAGCCAGAGAACAGAAGAAACTCCAGGAGAAAGCAAGAGGGAAAAAATGTGGCTTGTGTTCACTTCCCAATCAGTCAAGAAGCCTGGGGAAGAACATGAATATTGGTGACCTGGAAGCTCAGGGCAGGGGTGAGACAGGAAGCACCCTTGCCTGCTGCCCCACAGACTTTTAGGGGTTTACGCAGGTGCTATTTCCCAGGGTGGGGGCAGGGCGATGACATCCAGACCACCCAATTCCATGCCCTTTCCAGGCTTGGAGCTCAGGGTGTTCAACATAACATGGCCAGCTTTTCTCCTGGGCCTTCTCTGAGACTTGGTTACTTCATCCCTAGCTCCCTGCTGGTGGGTGGCTGGTGATAACAGCCTTGACCAGGTCATGGGCAGCAGACTCATTTAATTGCCAGTATGGCTTTGTGTATCCTGAACTTAAAACAGCAGGCCAGGACTGCCGGGTATAGCTGTGTCTCAATAAATATAAGAATCCTCCCAGAACTGCCACCAGAGTATCACATCACCTCCTCCCAGCCTCAGCTCAGAGCGAACCAGGGTGCTGGCCATCACTCTCCACAGGCCCCAGGAGACCCCAGGAGAAGCAATAATCAGGATGCCTGCCCTGTTCACTGCCAGGGGGTCAGCCATTAGCTGCCGGCCTACTGAGAAGCCAGCCTCCACTGCCACGCATTAACCTCTTTGGTATTCCTAATCATAGTCGCATCCGTATTCTGTTTGCCCAAAGGCTATAGCTAGCCCCTTTAGGCCAGTAGCCAGTCCAGCACCTGGTGTTTACTCTGGATTCCGAGAGGTCACTGGACAGCCTTGGCAATTTCAGAGCTTTGTTCTGCCTGGATCTCAGGCCTGTGCCGCTTAGGAGCTCCTAAACTTGCCCATTCATTTTGTGACTGGCCCTTTCAAGAAGTCCTCCTCCCCATCGAGGAAACAGAACTCTGTAAGACTGCAAGGGTCAGGGCCCTTAGGATTTTGCTCCCATGTGGACTTGAAAAGGAGAGCAAGACACTGACAAACTCAAAAGCAATTTCAAAGCTTCAGACACAAGACTGGTGTAGATCAGACACTGAGGACAGTAGGAGGAGAACAAAATGTATGTAAAGGGGCTCAATATGTGTGAGATGGTAACACACAAGGCAGCGGATGCCAAGCAGCCCACACAGGTGATGGATGTTGGAGTAGAAGGCAGCACCCCTGACATGTCGGTAAGGGTGTTAAGCCACATAGTCCTGTTGGGTTTCATTGAGTCAAATGACAGACCACGGCAGATTTGGAGGCACCAAATCCTAGTCTGGCATTCTCCTGACAACAGATATCTGGACACACTGGGATGTTGATTGAATTTAATGGGATCATTTTCCATTCCATCACACAGCCACCTAGCATAGACTATTGGAGTCACCTGAGCGCCATTTGAAACAGAGCGACAGTCCCAGTGATTCAGTGTTTCTTGAGACCATGTCCATCATGTGCTTCCTGTGTTTTGAAAATGAGGACTCCTAAAAGATGTGTTTGAGTCTTCTTGAGAATTGGCTCCTCAAGAGCCAGAAGAGGGAAAGGGTAATCCATTCTGGGTGAGGGGAGCGTGAAATAGGAAAATGAAAAGAAGTCTGTGATTCTGATGATAGAGGGACACTCTGGACCCTTTCTCAACATGCTTCCAAAAGGCTAACCTTGGAGAACAATGGACAACTTCATCAAGAATAAAGGGAACTTGGGAGTCTTTTTGTTCTGTGGGCCTCGGGCTAAATAATGCTTCCATGGGACCCACGTTGATGCCAAACTTTTCATATTCCTGCTCTGTCAAGGTGATACCCTCTGTATGAAACTCTATCATGATTACTCCCCAGAAATAATAGATTCCCTAAGGGGACAGTGCAGGATGTTAGGCATTTCCCAAGGCAAACTCTTTGAAATAGATCATTGGGTCAATTACTTTCAGATATCCAAAGAGAAGGAGTGTGGGGAGGGAGAAAGGTGCCAGAGAATCAGTTGGTGGCTACTGGGTATGGCAAAGACCCTGGGCCCACTGCTGACTTCTATAGAATCCTCATATATTAAGGCCAGCCACTGGAAATGCGGGTCACCTCACACACCCTTTTTCACGGTCACTAGAAATTACACATATGAAGCAGAAAAGGAAGGGTGAAGTCCAAGCTCACCTTGTAGCTAGTAGAGAGGTCCCCTTCTCATTTCTGAGGAAAACATCTAAGAGATGCCACAGCCAGTCCCCTCCTAAGGCATCTGGGTCCTGAACCAAGTTGTGACCTCAGGTGAACTAGGCCTTCCTTGGTCCTCGATGCCAGGCATGTCAGCCACCTCCTGAGGACAGGAGGCTCTGATCCTGACCAGAATTCTTGCCTGAGCTGGCTGTGGGCCACCTGACAATCGTGGGGAGGCAGCACATAAAGCTTCATTCTAATGACTTTTGGCTCGGCTGTGTGTGTGTGTATTGGGGGGATGTTATTAGGTGGATTTCTTTTCATAACTTAGACACTTTGAAAATTTAGATTCTTGATTGAATCACAGACCAATTTAAAGGTGATATTGGTTTCAGGGGCATGCCAACTGGCCATGACAGTTCCATACAAAGTGTTTGCCGCCAGGTGTCCAGTTATCATCTGTCACCCAGAAAACAATCATGATGAGACTGAAGGATTCTCCTCATTTTGGACAGCCGACCTTCACACCAGGCCCAACCAAGTATTGACACATGTCTCTAAGGAACATATTTGACACACTCACACATTCTACCAGACATTGATATACCCTCAAAATTCTCTTGAGGCACACATGCTTCTTTGCACTCATAGTGAAGTCAATGCACAATGCACCCACATCATTAAACACATGTGAACTGATACTTCAACACTCAGAAATGTTTACCCAGGCACACACATGAGGGTACTCACAAAGTTCTATCAGCTTGGATAGCACATAACCATATCTCTATCTCTCACACTCTCGTATAGACACAGACAAACACACAGACACACACACACACAGAGACACACACAGGGGGACACTGTAAACTCCTAGACAGAAACCTATTTGATCTCAGTTCTCTAGAGATCGAGGGATGTGAACAGGGTGAACAGGTTCACCACACCCACAACCAACTGGTAAAATAAAACAAGTCTGGCTGTGCCTCTTTGAAACAGACAAATGAAGACCCCCGAAGTCAAGGAGGCCTCCCAGCTGGGTTCTCAAGGCCTTCAGAGGCCTTTGTTTTCAGCACCCTGCACATCTGGGCTTAGCTCAGTCTCTTCAGCCCTGAGTTCCTGGTCTCAGGAGGAAAGGGAGTTTGCCTGGCAGGATGGTTAATGGAGGGAACATGGGGTATTGCCTTCGGAGGTGCTGGCCAGGTTTAATAACATATGACCCAAACCTCTGGCCCTAGGACCCAGTCCCTGGCTGCCCCAGCCTGGCTGGGCAGTGGGCTTGACAGCAGCCAAGGTCCCAGGAGCCCTGGTGTAGACAAGCAAACTGTCTATGGTGTGATTGAAGGAGGGGAGAATGAGCCACCTATGTTGGAATAGGTAGGTGAAGATCACAGGTGTGTAGAGGGGATAAGCAACATGGTCAAATGGGAGACGGGAGGATGGTAGAATTGGCAGCAAGGAGTACAGAAACATGGAGGAAGAAAGAAATGGGTTACCTGGAGGCCAAAGAAGGTAAAAGGGTTCAGGGAATGGACTTAGAAGCTGAGAAGAGAAGGAAAATGGAATGGGGTACCTGGGAAAAGCGTGGGGCTGCTGTGTCATGGGGAGTCATAACAGAGAAAAGGAGGAAAGAGCCCCAGGCCTGACCCTAATCAATTCGATGAACAACAGCTGTGATTTATTGACAGCTCATCAGGCCTCCAAGGAGTGTTGATTGGGCAACTCACCTATGCCAGTCATGGGTCCTGGAGAAGCTGAACCTTTTCCAGTAGCCCCTTCCCACCCAGAGCTCCCCTCTTGGGTTTCCAAGTGTCTTGGACTTGTGGGGACCAGTTTGCAGAAGAGCCAAAGACAGAGAAGAAACTCCATCAGGGAGCGGAAGGGAGGAAAAAGTGGCTTGTGTTCACTGCCCAATCAGTCAAGAGGCCTGGGGCAAGAGGATGAATATCAGTGACCTGGACTCTCAGGGCAGCGGTGAGACTGGCTGCAATAACACAGCACCCCTGCCTCCTGACTCAAGTCTTTAGGGATTTGCGCAGATGCTGGTTCTGTGGGTGGGGGCAGGTCGGTGACTTCCAAACCTCCCAATTCCAGGCCCTTTCCAGGGCTGGTGCCCAATGTGTTCAACATAACAAGGCCAGCTCTTGTCTTGGGCCTTCTGTGAAACTTAATTACTTCATACCTACAGCCCTGCTGGCAGGTGGCTGGTGATAACAGTCTTGACTGGGTCTGAGGAGGAGCCTCATTTTGTTGCAGGATTCTTGGACAGAGAGACAGTACACTGGGGCTATAAGCAGGAAGTAGCATTTATTGATGCCGGCACTGACTCAGAGGATTCTTAGCCAATGGTTGAGCCCCAGTTGTAACGTAACAGGCAATTTTATACAGCCTTAGTATTTCTATACAGCTTCAGAGATAAGGAAGAACATTCATTGGTTGGCAAGCCATGAAAAAACATATTAGCTGGAGAATCCTTGAGGTAAGGGAAGTAGTTATGAGAAAACATGTTAGCTGGAGAGTCCTTGAGGTGGGGGAGAGGGCTGTCAGGAATGAACTTGTTCAAGTAGTAAATGACCAGGTAGGGTTAGGCTGCCATATTTTCCCCTTTGATACTCAGACCCAGGACTGGGTCAGAGCATCATCTCTTTCTAACTTTTGGTTTAGAAGATAGTGCCAGCATAGTATGAGATTTTTGCTGCAGTTTTATTGGCCCGATACTAGGAAGGAACCTTGTGCCATCAGTTTAGGTCCATGTGATTTAAAAACAGCGTTCTTTACATGGGGTTTCTCCAACCCACTGAGTGTATCCTGGACCTATCCTATGCCTTTGCATGCAATGGGTACAAGGGGAAGAAGAAGTGGGGAGACTGGCACCACACACATGGTGGAGTAGGAGGAGAAGGAGGAGTCTTTAGGGATGCCATCTTGATGAGACATTGTCCTCAGGCTACTGCCACAAATAGATTATTCAGCTTCTGGTGTGACCAAAGTGGAGCCGACGTCTTACCCTTGGTCTGTTGGTGCAGTCAGTGTTTTATTCTGGAAGGTTGCTTTGAGGGGCTCAGAAGAGTCTGGAACACATTCCCACTCTGCAGCTGTGGGTTTAATCCTGCTGTGTTGTATCCAGGGTGTCACTTCAGCAACCTTAACTGCAGTGGGGGCCCCTCCACAAGGGTTGTAGGGACTGAATGTTCTACTCCTTTACCCAGAGTCTCCTGGTTTAAAAGAGTGAACTTCAGTGGTTAAACTAACAGGGAGCCTTTCCCGACCACATTGGTTGAAAGTCTGAAAGGTGGTCTCTAGGGCCTGAACCTGTTGTCTGAGTCAATTTCCCTATTTCCTTGAGGTCTCTTCATAGCCCTTTGATGAGTGGTGGTGGCTGCTTATACATGATCTCATAGGGTGAGAACCCAGTCTTCTTGCTTGCAGCCAACCTAATTCTTAATAGTGTCGTGGGAAGAACTTTGTCTCAATGTAGATGTCCCTCCTGACATAGTTTTCGTAACATAGTCTTAAGGGTTCTGTTAATCTGTTCTACTTGTCCCAAACCCTGTGGTAGATAGGTGGTATGCAATTTCCATTTAATATTTAAACTCTGGGCTAGTAGTAATACTATTTCTGCTACAAGGCTGGCCAGTTATCTGAGCCAATGGTAACTGGTAGACCAAATCGTGGAACAATTTCTTGGAGGAACAGTCTGGCTACTTCTCAGGCCTTCTCAGTCTGTGTGGGATAAGTCTCTATGCAACCAGAATAGGTGTATACAAAGATCAAGAGATACTCGAGGCCCTGTGATCAAGGCATTTCAGTGAAGTCTACTTTGAGCTCCTCAAAGGGGGCGCCACCGACATTTTGTACCCCCAGTAGGGAACATGGCCCTTGCCTAGGGTTTCACAGGCACAGACTTCACACCATTCACACACTGCTTGGGAGATGTTAGAGAGTTGGGGAACATAGAAATGCCAGCCCAGAGTGGTTTCTAGGGCAGTGCAACTAAGGTAAGTCTTTTGGTAAAACTGCTGACAAAAGCTGGGGCTAGGGTCCCCGGGATTGCAATTTGCCTATCTTTGAACTTCCACCATCTACCAGGGAGGAAGCTCCCCTCTTCAGTCTTAAACAAAGCTTCTTCTTGAGGTGACTACTAGGGATCCCATTCAGCTAAGGATCTGGGAAACAGGGAAGCAGTTAGATTTGTAGGGATGGCCAATTTATTGGCTGCTGCTAATTTGGCAACATGGTCTTCCCTGCAGTTGCCCTGGGCCATTATGGTGTCCCTTTTTCTCTGTAAGGCATGCCTGTTATTTTCTTGGGGAACCACACAGAATCTGAGTTCCAGAATTTCCTTTCCATATTTTATGTCTTTTCCCTGGAATTTATTAGACCCTTCTCTTTGTACAGGGCTCCATGTACAATGGAGAGCGGTGAAGGCATACTTAGAGTCAGTGTATATGTTAGTACACACTCTTGCTGCCAGCTGAAGGGTGCGGGTCAAGGTGATGAGTTCTGCCTTTTGTGCTGAGGTTCCCTTAGGCAGAGGTTTTGCCTCAGTGGTGGAATGTAGGGTCACCACAGCATATCCTGCAAGGCGTTCTCCTCCCCTCACAAAGCTGCTACCATAAGCATAATATTCTACATCAAGGTCCTTGAGGGGCTGGTCTGTCAAAGTCTGGTTGTCTCGAAAACACTTCGCTCACGACTTCAATGCAATCATGGTCTGGCTGGCCAGGTCCAATGCATAGACGATTTGCCGGCCCCTGACACATGGAGGGCCATGGCTGTGAGGCTCACAAGCTGTTTAGAGAGAGAGGTTACAAGACAGATCCTAGCAGCAGGGTTAAGACCCTTATTGTGATACTCTTGCGTGTGTGCGCTTGTGTACATACAGATTTGGTTAATTCTGGGAGTCCTAGTCTGGGGGTGTTAATGAGTGACCATTTGATTTTTTCAAAGGCCTTTTGTTGTGTAGATTCCCATTCTCCCCCTGTTGTGGCTTCATAGATGGGTTTGGCCAGAATGGAGAAATTAGGTATCCAGATTCTGTAGAAGCCAGCTGCTCTGAGGTATTTACAGACTCGTTGTTGAGTGATAGGGACAGGAATTGCACAGGCTGTTTTTTTTTTTTCTGGGAAGAGTTGGCATTTTCCCTGTGATAGGTAGACGCTGAGGTATTTGACTCTTTCTTGGCAGATTAGAGCCTTCCTTTTAGAGACCTTGGAACCTGCTTCCCAAAGCAGATTAAAGAGTAAATGCATTCCTTTCATGCATTTCTCATAGGTCTTTCCTGCTAAGAGGAGGTCATCTACATACTGGCATAACATATAGCTGTGTTAATTTGCCAGAAGGCCTTTAAATCTGTGGCTAGAGCTATCCCAAAGATGGCTTGGGAGTTTTTGAACCCCTGAGGCAGTCGTGTCCATGTCAACTGGCCCTTGTCTCCACTTTTAGGGCTTTCGCATTGGAAGGCAAAGATTGGTCAACTCTGAGGAGCCAGATGAATATAGAAGGCATCCTTGTGGTCCAGGCAGGTGAAATAGGCTGCCTCAGCAAGAATGAGGCATAGGAGGGTATATGGGTTGGGGACAACAGGGTGCAAGGTGACAGTTACCTGGTTAACTGCTCGTAAATCTTGGACCAGCCAGTATTCATTGGTCCCTGGCTTCTGTACTGGTAGGAGAGGTGTATTATAGGATGATCATCAGGGATAAAGAATTCATTACTTCAGAAGTCTCTCTAAATGTTTGTAGTTCCCTTTTTGTGCCTTATGGGGGTTGAAATACTGTTTTTGGTAGACTGGCTTAGCTCCTGGTTTTAATTCTATCACCACTGGAGGAATGCGTCAGGCCAGTACTGGAGGATTATCTTCAACCCACACTCCAGGCACCTCGAAGGGGAGCTTGGGTCCCTGTTGGGACCCTTCTATGAGACTATAGAGGTGCCTCTCTTCTCCTTGGGGAACTGTGAGTGACACGATCCTTGCTTCTGGTCTCTCCAAGGTTAGGATTGCTTGGCCACGTGTGTCAAAGGTAATTCAAGCCTGTAGTTTTCCTAAAAGATCTCATCCCATCAGTGCCACGAGGCAGTCAGGCAGATACAGGAATTTGTGGATGACTACTTGTCCTCCTAGGTTTTACCAGTGGGGCTGCAAGAAGGGGCAACTGACTTGTCCCCCAGTTGCTCCCCAAATGGTAGCTTGTCTTTGAGAAAGGGGACCCACAGACCGAGTTACAACTGAGTGTTCAGCTCCAATGACAACCATAAAGTCAATAGGTTGGTCCCTGATTATCATTTGGACCATAGGCTCCTGGGGGCCTAGCAGAATGGAGCGCAGTCCAGCCTAGTGCTGGCAACACAGACGTCTTTTCTTTTAGCTGACTTTCATAGGGTGCCAAGGCATGGGATAAGAGGACTCTACAGTCTCCTTTAGAAAGACTCTCAACCAAGGGGGTTGGGTGCAAACTATTGCCTCCCAGGAATCAATATAAGGGAAATAGTCTGGGTAGCCAGGTTGACCTGTATTGACTTGAGAGACCTTCACAATGATTGCCTTATCAAGAGCTTTCTATGCTGGTCATCCAATGTCAAAAGAGTGCCAGTCGATCTCACAAAGGGTGCAGAGTTTCTATGGGGTGAGTTTAACTCCATAATCTGAATAACCCTTTTTGGAATTCTTAAGCTTACAACTTAAATGCGTCTGTTTACTCTGCTGTCCACTCAACTTTCCACCTGTGGTCATTGACACACATGCACTCAGAAATTCACTCCATCTGTCTCTGGCTGTTCCCCTTATGGGGATCTTTCAGGTGCCTCTTAGCAATTGGTGGGTCGATATAAACCCCTGACTCAGATCACTGGTGTAAACTCCTCACAGAGATCCAGTGACACCACTCTAAACTATATGAGGTTCACCACGGAAACGCGGATAGGGGCTCAACTCTTGCTTTGAAGCAAGGCCAAGTCTTAATAACACATAATCACACACCAAACACACTCTGCCCTCCACCCTATGTATCTAAGAGGTATTGGTTTCCTCTAACAAATGTTGAGTACTTGGGTGATGTTGGGAGTTGATCAGACTCCCCTTCTGTACTCTAACAGACAGGCTGTTCCTGGGACCCGGGTTCTTACCACTCAGTTGGACATTGCTCCTGGGCTGGTTCCTGCACCCCTCTGGGTTCTGTTGTGCTCTGAAAGCCACCCACCCAGTCTGCTGGAAGAGTCATCCTCCCCCACAGACAATAGGTCTGCTTCTCCCAGCATCCCAGGGGTCAGACCCTGAAGACAAGGGAGGTGAAAAACTGCCATCTCTACATCCCTGATGAGCCCCCAGAAATGTTGTGGGATTCTCAAACAGAGAGATGGGGCACTGAGGCTATAAGCAGGAAGCAGCATTATTGATGCCAGCACCAGCTCAGCAGATTCTTATGCAAAGGCTGAGCCCTGATGGTAACATAATGGGCAGGTTTATACAGTCTTGTCATCCCTACACAGCTACAGATATAAGAAAGAACATTAATTAGTTGGCAAGCAATGAAAAAACTGATGTTAACTAGAGAGTCCTTGAGATGGGGGAAGGGCAGCCAGGAAGGAATTCATTTGAACAGAAAATGGCTAGGCAGGATCAGGCTGCCACAGCAGTATACAGCATGCAGGAGGATAAGAAAAGAAGTGAGTGAGCCCAAGGCCAGTTTGAATTAAGGAGAAAAAGAAAAAAAAGTTATTTTAAAGAAGTGAAGATTTGCACAATTATATTTTTTGCCTTCTTTCTTTCCTTTATTCCTTCCTCACTTCCTTTCTTCCCTCTCTCCCTCCTTTCGTCCTTCTTTTCCTTTTTATAATTAAAGTCTTTGTGTAACTGTGTAAACCTTCACTTCTTTAACACATTTTCTGTTTGCTCTGAAATAACTCACTGGTGGCTCTTGTGGCTGTAGCATTTAGCCCAAGATAACTTGCAGATTACAGTCCTAAACTTACCCCCAAAATTTTCCATAAAAAAATCCTCATTTTATTATTATTTTTGCATAACTCTAGTATATTGATAATCTTTGAAAACAAAGGACATCATTCTATTTATAGCATTCTATTTCTTATAATTCTGTTAGATAGTTAGGTAGACATGATGTTATGGATGGACAATTTTCCAGTAAGCCAACATTAAAGATTTACTTCTGATTCTGTTAACCAGAGTGTGGTGATGTGCTCAGGGGTGTGCTGGTGGCTATATAAACTGCCTCTTCTGGGAGCTCGAGGCTGATCTCTTCTCACACTGCGTGGTAGAGAGTCAGTCACCGGCGGCTAATAAAGGCTCACAATTCATCCCAATTGGCTCCGTGGGTCTTGGATTTGATCGCACCACAACAATGAGTGACTGGGGAATGAAAGCCCCTCCCAAAGACCCTGCTGGAACACCCATTTTGTGGTTATAAATTATTCTTTCATCCTAAGGAACAGAAAAGTAGAAAGCCATAAAATACCAGCCAATTTAATCCAGCCACAAGTGCTTGGGTGATTAGTTCTATACTGTTGGGGCTGGGGGTGGCAAGCAAGATGCCTGCATAGAGACCTCTCATCTTGACATTAGAATTTGGACAAGGGCCCACCCTAAAACCCTGGCACTGCTGGCCTAATCCCAATGCTCAATTGACATTCCTCATTCTATACCCTACCCCCACGTAATCCTATAAAAACTATGCTTTCCAGTCCCAGGGCATGACTTCTCTGGCCCCTTTCTTCTCAGGACCAGTGAACCTTGCCCGGAGCATTCTCCCAATAAAGGCTTGCTTTTAAAACTTCTCTCAGCGTGTCATGCATTTACCTTACATATACTAACCTCCCTATGACCTGGCCTCATCATCATTATAATAACATGCCTATGCCCAGAAGTTTATGAATCTAATTATAACAGATTAAATTCTGGGGAACCACATGTGCAGTAGGCAAAGGATTATATAACAGCCAAATGTCAATCAAAATGACCTCACATGCCAATTATTTGGCGCCACCCTTGTAACTACCCATCATGACCATAATATAGGGTTTACTTCCTAAATTCTATGCTGTTGCAGCCATCTTTGCTCTAACCCACCCCTCCTTTGGAGTGTACTTTAGTAAAACCTACTTTTTCTAAATCTCCCTGATCTGTAATTCTTTAATGCCTCAGTGAAAATAATCTAGGACCCTTTCAGTGCTACCAGGGTAACAATGGATTTCAGATTGCCCAAACAGTAACAGTTTGCTGAAAATACCAAATCCTAGAAAATGTAGAGTTTCTACATGAGATGTTAAATGAACGGTGGCAGCAAACTGCACATTTTTTTTCTAAATGGGAAAAGAGTTAAAATGACTTTTTCTCTTCTCTTTCTCCTTGATTCAAACTAGCCTTAGGTTCACTTGCTTCTTTTCTTCCCTTATCCTTCTACACCACTCCCTTAATCATTAAGCCCTTAGATCCGAATCAAAGGAACTTAGGGAGGCAAGAGAATTAAAATTGTTAATCAAGCTACATTTAGAAACTGCAATATGCTGATCAGCCCTACAGCCAGGCTAGGAGGACACCTGCAGAACAAAAAAAGATTTCTACTGAGATTTCTAAAAACCCATTTCCCACACCTGTGAAAGGGAAACAGGAACCCACAGAATCATTCTCTATGACTAAAACAGCAAGAAACTTATGGATTAAAGGCTGGGAATTTATAGCAGGCTTTTCACTCTAGGTATTCTTACCTTTCAGCCTACATACTCTTCCCCTTCCTAACTGTATGTCCGTATCAAAGGAAATGGGTTAACAGAGTCTTTTAAACTATAATTCATAGGCACTAAAGAATGATTTATAAACTGAATTCCCAGAACACTCAGCCTCCTACTCACTGCCTTTCCACATGCCTCTCACTGTCCTTCTCATTCTCTACCTCTGAGAGGAGACCACATTCTGTGGAGTGTTACCCCTGTTCTAATAAACTTTCCTTTGGACTCTAACTGTGGTGTGTTTGTTGAATTCTTTCTACACCAAAGAACCCTCTTCTCTCGGTGCAGGACGTGGTCTCCTCCACCTCAACTCGGGGAAACTTGCACTGTCCTGCATTGAAATAGCCTTAGGAACAAAGCCTCAGGTCTGTTGACTACAAAAACAGAGTTTCAGTCAAACTAAAGACAGCATCTTGCAGCTCCACACCCATGAAGGAACAATATCCTACCAGCATCCCCCTGAAACCAGACAGAACTACACCTTGACTGACATCAAGACCTGATTCAATGATCAATTGCCTCCTACTTTAACTCTAGCCCTGACCAATCAATAGTGCCTATGACCCAACTCCCTTAGTTACCGTGACTAATGAGTTTTCTCCCTATATAACGTGCCCCCTAAGGGCCATCGAGGAGCCAGGTCTTTGAGTGCTAGCTCACCTGTGTCTCCGATCTTGGTGCTGATTCCTTAAACAAACCTACTTTTTTTTTTTGCTTCAAATTTTGGTTATCGATGCTTGTATGCATCGATAACCAAAAGAGACATGGTAATACGCGTTCATAAAATTTTCACCACTTTGTGTGGCTAATCAGCAATAAAAAAGCCCATGAATACAACCTTCACTTTAAAAAATATTTTTTAAATATGTATTTAGTCACCAACATTATAGATTCTCTGTGCCATAGCCTGGTTGGCTTTTTAAACTTAAATAAATTATAACATTGCGATTTATAATAAATAGATTTTTTATTTTAGTTCCCATTTCTAGCACAGAGCTAAAATCCTTGGAATTTTCTTTATGATGAGAGCAATAAAGATGTTTTGTTATGTTAATGAGGTGACCTTTGAACCTCACCTAAGGATGGCAACTGGTTGTCAGGAGATTTAACAGTGTAACTAAAAGGTTAGAACTTTCAATCTCACCCCCACCCCCTTTACCTCCTGGGAAAAAAGGGGGTGGTTAAATCAATCACCAGTGGTCAGTTTAATCTTTCATGTCTATGTAATGAAGCTTCCATAAAACCCCAAAAGGACTGCATTCAGAGAGCTTTGAGGTTGGTGAACATGTGGAGAATTGGGGAAAGTGGTGCACCAGGAGAGGATATGGAAGTCCTGTACCATTTCCCTACATCTTGCCTTACACATTTTCATCTATATTTTTTATAATAAACTTGTAATAAGATAAAATGTTTCTTTGAGTTCTGTGAGCTGCTCTAGCAAATTAATTGAATCCAAGGAGGGGTCATGGAAACCTCTGATTTATAGCCATTCAGTCAGGGTTGGAAGTACAGATAACAACCTGGGCTTTCAGCTGACATTTTCAGTAGGATGGTTGGAGATTTAGAGGGTGGGAACACAATCTTGTAGGACTGACTGAACCCTAAACCTGTGGAATCTGGTGCTATCTCTGGGCAGAGAGTATTTGAATTGAGTTGAATTCTCAGACAATCTGCTGGTGTCCATGAATTGCTTGTTGTTGATGTGGGAACCCTTTCTTCCCTCCACATGAAGAAATTTGGGTCTCAGAATACCCATTTAAAATTACTGTAGGCTTTCACTCAGAAATGAAAAGTGATTTGCATATAGATCCTTGATTATGTCACTGAAAAACAGAATAAAACCTACAGTGCACTTAAAAGAAGAGGAACAAAGATTATCAATGTGGTTTTACATTTGTCATTTTAACTGGGAACCAGAGCAGAGTAGAAAAGCATGTCATAAAATGTTGCAGAGGCCACTCCCCTAGTTAAACTGTTGTGAACTGGGGCATTTCAGTCTGAGTCGGGACTTTTATTTTCAGCACATGTTCCCAATCATTCCTGTAGAAATGAAGGCCATCTCTTGACTCCAAATGTACCATTTACCGTTAGCCCATAATCTGTACTTTTCATCCACCCAGTAAAGACAGAAGAGTAAAGAAAAAAAAAGGGGGGGGGTTACATTCACAGATAAAAGAAGTTGAAAGCATTAAGGAAAAGAGAAAGTGAAAATTTTTGCCAGAGTCTATTAAACCAAAAAGATACATTTCTAGTTGTAGACCCTAAATGTGCTTCCTTTAACTTTATCATTTTTTCTGTAACATACCCTACTGACCAAAATAAATTTCACCGTTTATTATAAAATACCTCTATTCATACACATTCAAATAATATACACACTACTTGGAATGGAGGAAGAGGGCTATATTTCGTGAGATATTTCTAACCAAATGCTAACTGGATTTAAATAAGCATAGTTTATTTTAACTAGAATTCAGAATGGACCAGGAGTAATGCAAGTACCACTTTAATCCTGTTAGACATACCTGATTCTTCTTTTACCTTCTTACTGTATTATTATTTCCTAGCAAGTAAAGAGCTTTGTCTCTGTCTAGTATTGGCCAAGGTCAACGGGAAAGGATAAACTCGAGTGGAATAAATACTAGACATATTGATGGCCATAAAAATATAATGAGATTGTTAGCTCAATAACAAGCAATGTTATATTGTTTATGGACTCTGAAATCAAGTTTTCTGGATTCAAATCCTGGTCATTGGCTGAATAACTTTGGTCAAGTGATTTAGCCTCTCTGTTATTCAGTAACCTCATATATAAAATGGAGGTGATAAAGAGTACTTCATAGAGTTATTGTGAGGATTGAGTGAGTTAATAATGTAAAGTATCTAGGTCAACTCAAAGGAAGTTTTCAGTAAATTTCAAAATTATGAAAATTTAATATACGCATTTTCTCATGTTATGATTTTTCCAAAATATTTTCATGTAGTTACCTAGCATTCAACCATAGAGATAAACAATAATTGATATAACTCACTGCCTGTAGTAACACATTTTTAGATTGCTTTAAAATTTTCAATTATATATTTTCTTATTTTCTTCAGGTTAACCTTAAAATCACTTTGCCATCTTCTAAGAAAAATGCTCTTAGAATTTTAATCAAAATTATATTAAACTAAGAGAGTTGAGGAGGCATCTAAAAAACGCAAAGGAAAGGGCTTGCAGAAATGACAAACTCAGCCTTTGGTTAAAGTCCATAAAATCCATTCCTGCCTTCCCTTTCCTCCTCTTCCAGGACTCTACAGCTAACATGTTTTCCCATAACTACCTCCCCCACCTCAAGGACTCTCCAGCTCATACCTGTTGATTTGTAGTTTGCTTTCCAATTAATGTTCTTCCTTATCTCTGTAGCTGTGTAGGAATAACAAGACTGTGTACAACTGCTTGCTATGTTACAAATGGGGCTCGGCCTTTAGGTAGGAATCTGCTGACCTGGTGCTGGCATCAATAAGTGCTACTTTCTGCTTATAGCCTCAGTATCCTGTCTCTCTGTTCGAGAATCCTATAACAGTGTTGATAATGCCAAGGTCACAGGTTCTACAAGGCAAAATGACCTGTAAATAGATAAGACCAGTGATCTGGAAATTCCTCCCTTCTGCTATCCCCCACCTGTAGCTCCCCCTCCCTATCCTGAGTCATGAAGTGCATGCACTTGGAACCTCAGAGGAAGGAATCACGTGTCCCTTGCATGGACACTGCAGAGGTATATAAGCTATAATAAATCTTACCAAAGGAACCTTGTGTTTAGGTCTGTTAAAAGCCCCTTGCTCTCTGCCTGCATTAAATTTTCCTTCCTCTAACAACGAAGTTGTCTGAGCATCCAATTTCCTCTGTCAAATGTCGCTTCCTGCAACAAAATCATACATTTATTTTGGGGAGGCTCTTTTACAAAGTCTAATGTTCTCATCCTGTGATATAGTATATCTATCCAAATATTGTAGTCTTAAAAAGTACCTCTAATATTTTCATAACAATTATTTGTTTATTTTACATTAATTCTTAGATAATTCTTAATTCTGCCATTAGAAACTATTAAATAGAATTTATTCTTATTTATTACTGTTATATTTAGTATTTTGTTTAGTGGAATTTTTATGCGGACGTTGTAATTTTTGTAGTAAAAAAATAATTAAACCTTTTTTGGGTATGACTGTTTTCATGTAAAAAAAAAAAAACCACCCATATCCCAAATTTAAAGCAATTTTTACCTGCAACTTTTTTTTAGTAAAAGCACTTTCTAAAAGGTAAAATATTAAGTCCATAATGTAAGTATATCTCTAAGAAATAAGAAGATATTATAATCACTACAATAAACAGCATTCTTGCTTTATCTCCCTTAAATGATAGTTTAGTAAGACCATTTCAGTTCAAACAGAAAGAGCAAGAACTTAAGAAAACTCACTGTTTTATTAACAGGTTCATTAATGGTTATGAACTACAGAAGCCTACCATTTACTACTGTTCTATATTCTTTTCTACACACTTTTACCTTAGCATTCTTTTCATACTTCTGTAATTGTCTTATTTACTTATTATTTACTTGATTTGTCTATTTTTTCCCAAACCAAATGCAGTTTTTATTAGGACTACAGCCTTGATTGCCTTGTTTACCAGAATTGTAGATACTCAATCATAATTTTATTTATTTATTCATTCATTTTATAAATATGTATTAATCTTCTATTCTCTGTCAGGAACTTTTGCATATAGACAAGGAATCTCTGGCTTCAAAGTGTTTATAGATAGAAGGCAAGTAAGTTAATAATATAATTTTAGGTAATTGTAAGAGCTATTTGGGGAATAAGGTAATAAAATAAACAGAGCAAAGTGGGTAGGAACACTATTTTAGAAAAAAATAGCAAATGAGGGTCTCTCTAAGGAGGTAAAATACAAACAGAGAAGTAATATCAAAGATTTGGAAGAAGAATGTTTCGAGCAGACTGAATAGTATAAAGATACTGAGGTGGATAAACTTGGTAATTGGTGGTTCATAAATGGCAATAAAATTAGTGAGCAAGTGAAAGAAAGAAAGGAGATGAGCTCAGGAAGGCAATCATGGTCAGACCATGTAGGCAAGGTCTTCTCTTAACTAGCACTTTCCACACTTTGTTGTGTATATAAGTTAAATATATATGTTAAGAGCTCAGGGGTGAGGGTTAGATGGGAGATGGAAATTTGGGAGTCATTAGATTTTTAAAGGTATGCAATTAAATAAGCTCATCTAGCAAGTGAGTATTGATCAAAAAGACATTTGAGGTTAAGAAGAAGAAAGGTCATCTGAGAAGACTGAAAACGAGTCGCCAGTGAGGTAGGGAAAAAAAAAGAAACAACAACAACAACAAATAATAATGTATGATGATGCTTCAAAAGTCTAGTGAAGAAGTAAATGCTTCATTCAGCACAAGGGCTGGAGGAAATTAGTGAGAAGGGTAATCAAATACCTCTGGAGCTCAAATAAAATGAATAAGAATTAATCATTGGATTTAGCAAGATATGGAAGTTGTTGCTGACTTGACAGAGATGGTCTTGGTGAATAAGGTGATAATATCTTGACTGGACTATAAGAAAAAGAATGGGTGATACAAAAGTGGAGGCAGAAACAATAGATAACTCTTATAATAATTTTTGCTACAGATAAATGGGCCACAACTAGAGAGCAATGTTGAATCAAAGGATTTTTATCTTAAGATAGGAGATATTGAAACATGTTTATGTGCTGATATGAATAATAGATCACAAGGAAAACAATGGTTATGCACGTGGAAGGGCTGACTTTGGAGAGAAGGGACAATGACAAAAGGGAATACAAATTATATATGTATGTATGTGTGTATATATGTATTATAAAGATACATGTATATGTATTATAAAGATATGTGTAGGTTGGTAGACCTTGTGGTAGGACTATGAAATGTTTTTTAATAAAATAAGAAGAAATGTCATTAATCAACAGTGAGAAACAAGAAAGAAATATTAGAGATTTGAGCAGTGAAGAAATGGTGTAACAATTATCTTAGAAAGTGTGAAAGCAAATTTAGCAGGGTAATGTAGTAGGATTTGAAAGGCAGTACTGAGGAGTCATTTAAGATAGAGTAATACAATTAAAGTGAAAAAGTGGGACTTCCTCTAGTCACATTTATCTATTTAGGGAATAAATGGTAAGGTTACTGGGGATATATCTAGAGGAGAAATTATAGCAATGGACCACGGCATCTATTTCAAGTAAGAAGGAAGTGAGGGCTTAAAAATGTGGTGAGTTAATGTATTGTCCAAATAAGAACAAAGAACAATTGCTAAAGTAAGTGAGTTGAAAGACAGGAGGTTATTTGAATGTCAGGAAAATAAAACCCTATATAAGGCACCAATGCAATTTTCCAAAGGTATTGGACAATGTGACTTGAACCATGTGCGTACAGCTTAAGCTATCATGAAGTTATCTTGTATAGCTAATTACGCATCCAGTCAGCATATGATTTTACTTACTTGCACTTTTATGAAATACATCTATTGAGAAAAGTAGGGTCAATTAATGCAGCTTTATCTTTTTTATTTTAAAGTATGTTTAACTGTTTAAAGCACCAAACTGAAAAGGAAAATATCATTCAAACCAAACATGCTATTAGAGCATTATCCTTTAGTGTTATTTTATCTTTCTGCTGTTATTCTCTCAATAGAAATAAAACAGAAATTGTATTATTGAATTTGAATGTTAATACATTTCCAGAATAATCTGAACAGCAAACAAATAAAATCTTGTAACTCCATCTCAATACTCTTCAGAAAATAGTTAGGAGGGCAAAAAGTCCATAAAGTAAGGCACAAGGATAAGCAATGAGAAGCTGTTGTCCTTCCATGTCCAAGGCTGAAATGAAGATTTTGGAAGCTGAGAGACTACACCAGCCAATGATGATCAGTGCTGACACAGTTCCAGCTGTGCCCCTATAGCAAAGACAAAAGAGATGATTACCTTACATCAGGAGAAAAAGATTTTTGGATCAGAGCTGCCTCCTAAATGTGCTTATACAGTATTTATAACTACTTTCTCCATTTGTAAAATGAGGGTGAGGAACCATATGAACTCAAAGGCCTTCACCAGTTAGAAAATAGTTGAGTCAAATTCACCATCAGAGGTTAAATAGTTCGTGCTTAGGTAAAATTTGAATTAATAGAGAATTTACCTGCAGTTACTCTCATACGTCAACATTCAAGTCACAACTTCTGAAATTTTTTATATAAATTATCTTTAGAAATGTCCTTTATAGATACAGATATTTTCCTTCAATACTTTTTCCCTAAATTTATCTAGGATATGAGCAGAAAGATAGCTGGACTTGCATTCCAGTGGGATGCCTAGTCCCCACTACTCCCAAGTCCACTTCCCAGGTTTTGAGCCTACACAATTCAAGTAGGGAACGCACGGAAAGGCCCATATATGCATTGTCTCCCGTTTCACCACTAAAGATCTCTTTTGTATGTGTACATGTAGATTTTTTAGAATACTGAAATAGATTTGTTCAAATTGGTATCTTCAAGAAGTACCTGTGGAGGCAATTCTTTAAGAAGAAATGGGGAAGTAAGGTAGTAAAGTCTAGTTACCTTCAGAGTAAAATAGGTGTGGGTGGAAAGAGTGAATTTCTTTTCTTACATGCAAACTGAATACATTATTTAGGAAAATATTGCATAAGAGTTAGGAGAGGTCTTGGGATATATGTAGTTGCCAGGTATAAAGCAATGAAGTGACTTGACAAAAATTACATAGTAAAATGGGCATTAGCTCACTGTTCTTTCATCATTAAACTATACTACCTCACTTGATCCTGGTTGAATCTGAAGTTGAAAATTGTGTTTACTATTTGTGACAATGACAGAAATACCTACTTACAATAATTTAACCAAAGCAAAACAAATGAAAAACTGTACAATATAGCTTATAATGACTTAGATTATAAATAATCAAAAATATTTAAAAAGCACTCTAATAAATATTATATTCATTGGTTTAATTAATATCAGAAATAATGTCTAGAGTGATTTAATTTATATGTATTTATCAACAAAAATGTAAAATTATATGTGATTAATTTAAATGATGTGCTAATATGCCCAAAAGGTCAATTTCAGTGTAATGGTCTTAGGGATGAGATAGTTTATTCCCCTTTAATATAATTTAAAGGATTCTAAATCATCCTTTATAATTTCAGAATGAAAATATAATGAAAAACGGTCCAGACTTCTAATGATTTTCAACGTCCAAGAGTTTTAGTTTTTATTTTCTTCTAATAATCCAGAGTCACTTAAAGTTCCCCAAATTTGCTGGAAATAACATTTAGAACTTAGAATTTTTAAATGGTAAATCATTATAGTAATTCTTTGGCAAAAGCATTTGAAAAAAATAGAAGTCCTAGAACTGAGCTCTGTATTAACTTGTCAAATGTTGGTAACAAACAACATAGTAAGTAGAACAACTTGCTGAAGAATATGATATACAAAGGGTGAAAGTTTTTCATGAATAAGATTCTGTTTACTCACACTGTATTTATATATTTTAGGTATCCATTTTCTGTTGTATTCCTCTTTTTCAAATGTTGAGGAATACTCGCTGATAAAACAAAAGTTTCCTCTAAATTATTCTCAAAAATGTTACTTTAAAAATGAGACCATATTAAAACAAAAAAAAAAGCATTCTCAGTAATGCTATGAAAAAAATTATATAAATTATATTCAAGTAAAAATATTAAAGGCTTTTAAAAATGTCTATCTTTGGCATTGGTAAATTCTTACATAATATCCAATGTAGGGTTAATAACCTAAAATGTACATCATCCAAGAAAAAAAATGCAAATTGAGTCTCCTTTGGATATGGAAGAATGAGCACTGATGGCAAATGTTTATTTCTAATTGCTTTAGAGCACAGGTGACAAAGGATTATGTAATTACTTTGTATCACCAAAGTGGTTGTGATACTCATATGCCCTGGGGAAGTGCCTGACAAAAACATATCTACTGGATCCTTATTAATAGCTTTGAATTACAAATACTAACTTCCCAGGAAGTAAAAAAAGAAAAAAATATTGACTGAGCATATATGCCATAAATTTCTCAAGCATTAACATCCTAATTAGGGTTCTTGGGGCTTTTGCACTGTATGGAGCCTAGCTGAAAAAGAACAGTTGTTTCCCACCTAGAAGACAGAGTGTCTTAAAGTTGAGGCAACTTGTTAGCATACACCAGGCATTTAGTCTTCCAAAATCAAACAAGTAAATTTTCTGTAGTTGTTATATTACCTATGACAATAGTTCATATTGAAGAATGTGACAACTTACAAAGTTCCAATTTTAAAGGTTACCTGGTTTAATTTTTTTAATCATCAAAACAGGAACTGCATCTGCACCAAAACTGGCCTACTTTTCTTAATCTGTATGTGGCTTTTAACGGTCATTGGTTTACACAATTCCACTACTAAAACAATCTGAAAGAGGTTAACTGCTGCACTGGTGTGGCAAGACTTAGTGATGATTGTACATATAGGGTGAATTAGTGCATACGGAGACTTACTGCAGTGAAAAAAAGATGGCACAGCTGGACAGGATGACCATGGGCAGTAGGCAGTAACCCAGTACACTTGCCACGCAGCCATAGGACACCCCTGAAGAGCTCATCAAGTTGAGTAAAGCATAAATCCCTAGGCAGCCAATGGCACTCATGCCATACACATAACCAAACTGAACTTTTCCTGCCTGGAACAATGAGAAGAAAACAGTTTGAATACAAAACAAACAAACAAACAAACAAACAAACAAACAAAAAACATCAAGAGAAAATCAGAATGTCAATACATCAGAGAGCTGTTTTGAGCCAATCAGCTCAATGCTGTTTTCTATCTTTGTAGTATATAAAATTACCAGGAAACTGAGAGTTCTGAATTCAAGTCCTGAAAATAAATACTTCTGACTATACTTAGAATGGCACGAGCATGCTACAGAAAAGATGAAATATTTCTAGATTTAAATTTTTTATCATAGATTGCTTATTATGGGTATACTGCATAAGCAAGAATATATTTCCCATACTTGTTCAATAATTAAATAATTGAATTAATGAAACAAAATTAGAGATTTACAAAACATATTAGTAATACTAGCAAACATTTATAGGATTAAGTGTGTTAGAGCCTATTCTAAGCATTTCACATCAACTTATTTAATCCACACAACAATCTTTTGAGACAGGTACCATTATATACCAATTTTACACAGGAGGAAACTGAGATACAGAAAGTTTAAGTAACTTTCTCAAGGTAAAATAATGCTAAGCGGTGGAGCTCAGTTCTCGTACTAAGCAGTCTGGCTCTAAAATTTAGGTCCTTAACATCTACAAGAGCTCCAACATGTCCTAAAATAATGGGACCTATTTAACCTTTTTAAACCCAGTGTATCCTAAACTTATTTGACCACAAAAAATTTATTTTCATAATGCCCATTACCAATTAACTCAAAATTGATTTATATAAAGCACCTGATAATGAATCATAAAATCAAAAAAAAATTGCTTTATAGCTGTTAAAGGAAGACAGTAGTATTTAAGGTATACCTCTGATCTTCTGGGGACTCATAAAAATAGCCATCATCCATAAAGCACTAAGGTCTAAGAGTTAAAATAGCTCCATTAAATTCATCCAAGGGAAATCACAATCTACTATTAATTTAGTAAAGGACATTTTAATGTTTGCTACCTAAGGATGCCAAAACTCCAGTAAAAAAAAAATGCATTTAGTTTTTATGTTTACTTTAAGAAGATTGGAACTTCTAGGTAAGGGTTGGATAAGCTGACTCTGGTTCTAATGGGAATTATACGAAAACACAGAAGGATCTGGTAAATTGATTCAGAGAAAGAGAACTTATCAGCTGTGATTTTTTTCTTCTCCATGGTTGTTTTCTGTGAAGTCATTATGTCTTAAAAAAAGAGATATTTATTTTATGATTAACTAAGGGAAATGGAGAATGTTATGATCATTTTAGTGTTCAAAACTGTCCAGCTATTTTCAATTCTTCTTCCTCTGCAGTTGGGGAAGTTGGACACTACTAATTTTTTTTGTCACAGTGTCTTTGGGCTATGCTGGCAAAATTCTCTCCTGCATTAGTCAAAAGTTCTTATTGAATATCATTTGTATTCTTACGGCTACTTTGTGAAATAATGCTAATGTGCTAATGGACATGCTAAAAGAAGCACCTCGGTGATGCACTGCTCCATTGGGTGAGTTTGCTCCACTTGGAAAACAGTAACAATTTCAAATCACTTTGATGTATTAAAGAAACATCCCACTTAATTTATAATTGGATGAGATAATTCTGAGGTATGGATAATTAGAATGATGAAAATATATTCAAAGCTATTCTTTTGGTTTGCCTCCTTCAAAATCAAGAAAGTCCACTAAAAGGTCTGTGTCTTATGTCAACAAAAATCACAAAATGGTGAGTACATGACTGAGTCTTATGCTTCTGGACATAATGAACAAACTGGTTATTGTTTCTGGATTTAGTTTTGAATTTTCTAGTACATGTACATACTAGCCCGTAAAATTATCCTTTACATTTTAATTCTAGTATCTATGGTAGGAATAATTTAGTTTCAAATAGAATCTGGGTTAAATCTGATTTCATTAATATCTAGCTGTTTTTTTCTTTTTATTTTTATTGCTCTACATGTAATGGAATCAATTCTGAATTAACCACATTTAACGGTAAAATTAAACTGATAATGTTTTCCTAATAAGTTTCAGAAAATATATATTTTCCCATTATCTCTCAAGTTTCAGAGCTGAAAGGAACCTTAAAAATCAGTTAAGAAATTTCAGTCAAGATAAAGGGCTAGGTAAAAGCAGAGTTCGACTTCTTCCATGACTGCATTAAAATTATAACCAAATTATAAAACAAATAACTTGGAGAGCCGCCTGAAGCCTTGACGATCATAACTTATACATCAGAGGCTAGAAAGGAAAAGCCATATTGAGACTGGTAGGAGGGGCAGAGATGCAAAGTGGGCTGGTCCCACACCTGCATGTGGTGTTTGAGCATCAGGAGGGAGAGAGCCACTGCAGGGGCCCCCCTGAAGGACCAAGGGGGTCCTACCCCACACAAGGAGTCCCCAGCCCAGGGTTCCAGTCCCAGGAAGAGGAGTTCCCAAAAAATCTGACTGTAAGAATCAGTGGGGATTTGGGCTGTCTGGATGAGAAAAAAGGAATCTGAAAACCCAGACATCCTCCCTTAAAGGGCTCACTCACAAATTCATTTGCTTGCACACACTCACCCTGAACTCCAGTGGATAGTCAGCAATTCAGGAGGGCAATATATACAGAAAGAGACTGACTTGTCTGGTGCTGAAGCAAGGGCTTGAAGGACAGCCATCATTATTGCTCCTTTGTTGCACCCCCTCCCAGGGCATTTTGCAGATGGATGGCATCTTGCCTGTGTTGAGCCCTCCCCCTACTCGGCAGTGTGAGATCAGCCCACTCCACCTCAGTCTCCACCCCACCCAATCCACAAACTGCTTTTTTCAGGCCCGTTGCCAGGCAGCCAGCCCCACCCAATACCTTCTCTGGGCCACTCATTTGTGAGCAGGCAACAGCCCTCAGCTCAAGCTGCCCACATGTAGCATACACATTATAGGCAAGACTTACAGCAGTGGGCTACTGGTGCCAGCCCTAACCACAGTGTCTCTTGGGTGGACCACTGGAGTCTACCAGCCAGAGGCAGATGGTGGCTGGCCTCGCTGTGATCTATGACTTTTGTGGGAGCCAGTGGGCTCAGCACTGGCAGCAATCAGCATTGGCTTGATGAAATTAGCTCACTCCTCCCCATGCTTCCCTGAGACCCTGCACCACCTAACTCACAAATTGCCTGTGGTAGGCTCATTGCTAGGCAGCCAGGTCCACCCTGTGCTTTCGCTGGACCACAATTTCAACAGCAAACAGCCCTTAGCTTGTGCAGCTATGAGTGTGGCCAGTGCACCCGAGGAGAGACTTTTAGTGGTGGGCCACAAACTCCTTCCCATGCTATAGTATTTCATGAACAGATCTTAGGTGTCTGCAGGCCAGAGACAGGCAGCAGCTGGCCTTGCAGCAATCTGAGCCTTTTAAAGGAAGCCTCAGATTCAGCATGAGAATAAAACCTGATTCTGTATTGGCCAGGTGAAATCTATATACTTTACCCTGGTGACTCCCTGAGTTTCTGCCGCATCCAACTCCTATACCAACCAAAGGCTCTTATAGCTGCAGAGACTTACAAGGTACACTGGTCCTTTTGCTGAGCCACCTCAGGGTCAGTACTGGTGGTAACCTTGGCTCACAATGTGGTCTCTTCCACTTGCCTCCAGATCCAGCACAGGCAGCAACCATTCATAGATTGTAGCTCCTACCAGGCATTGTGAACAATCAAAACCAGCAGCTGACTTTGACCTACACAGGAGCCCTTCTCAAGGAACCCAGAAACAACACACATGGAGGCTAGCATCAGGCCACACAAAACACCACATGACTAGTCCCATAAGCAGTACACCCCAAGGTTGTACTCAATAGGTACATGAGCCCACTGGGGTGAATCCAACTCCATAGGGTCGGCCCCTACACAGCAGCTCATAACCTCTAGGTATGGCCAGTCTCCACAGCCAGTCAACCCTAGAGTCGATCCCATCCTGTGACATGCTAACAGCAATCAAGGATTAGCTACAAAAAAGAACACACACAACCACACATGGGAACATACACAAAACCCCTGGCAAAGGTGATCGGGGAGACTGAATCACTGGACCACACAGGACAACTACTGCATAAGGCCACCTGGCAAGCCTGGGAGACATAATGAATCTTCTCAATACATAAAAATCAACACAGAGAAGCACCCAAAATGAGAAAGAAAGGGGAAAAAAACATAGCATAAATGAAACTATGGGAGAAAATTCCAGAAAAAAATAAACAAAATGGAAGTAAGCAACCTACTAGAGACAGAGTTCAAAGTATTGGTTATAAGGATGCACGATATACATGGGAGAATAGATGATTTCAGTGAGGACTTCAACAGAGAGATAGTAAGCATAAAAAAAGAATATAGAAACTGTAAAACAATCAGAAATGAAGAATACAATAACTGAAGTGAAAAGTATTCTAGAAGGAATCAACAATAGATGAACTGAAGGAGAGGAATGAATCAGTGAGTTTAAAAACAATGTAGCAGAACAACAACAAGAAAAAAGAATTTTAAAAAAATGAGGAAAATTTAAGACCTCCAGGATAACATTAAATACACTAACATCCACACCATAGGGGTACGAGGAGAAGAGAGAGAGCAAAGGATTGAGAAGCTATTTAAAGAAATAATGATTTAAAAAAAAAAAAAACTTTCCGAACTGGCAAAGGAAATGGACATACAATTCCAGGAAGCACAAAGAGTTCCAAACAAGAGAAAAACAAATAGATTCACATCAAGACAAATCATCAATAAAATTAAAGAGAAGGACAGACTATTAAAAGCAGCAAAAGAAAAGCAGCTAATGACTTACAAGGGTATTCCAATTAGAATGTTGGCTGATTTTCAACAGAAACTTTGCAGGTTGGAAGGGACTGGCACAAAACATTCAATGATGTAAAACAAGAACCGACACCAAGACTACTCTACCTAGCAAGGCTATCAATTAAAGTTGAAGGTGAAATATAGAGCTAAAGGAACAAGCAACAAGCCAGAATTATAATAAATGTTAAGGAGACTTCTGTAAAAAGACATAGGAGGGGAAACCCATAAATATGAATAATAAAATGGCAATAACTATGTACCTATCAATAGTCACTTTAAATGTAAATGGATTAAACGCTCCAATCAAAAGACATAGGGTAGTTGAATGGATAAGAAAACAAGGCCTAGACATACATTGCCTATAAGAGATCCACTTCAGATCAAATGACACACACACACAGAATGAAAGTAAAAAGATGGAAAAAGATATTTCATTAAAATACAAATGAAAAAAATCTGGGTCGCAATACTTATATCAGACAAAATAAACTTTAAAACGAAAGCTATAATAAGAGATAAAAAAGGGCATTATGTAATGATAAAGGGATTAATACAATAAGAGGACATAACCCTAGTAAATATTTATGCACCAAACATAGGAACACCTTCATATGTAAAGCAATTATTGACCAACAGAAAGAGAGAGATTGACAGCAATACACTCATAGTAGGAGACTTTAACACAACATTGACATCAACAGAGTGAATTTCCAGACAGAAAATCAACAAGGACACAGCAGCCTTAAGTGACACAGTAAATCAGATAGATTTAATTCATGTTTTCAGAGTGTTTTACCCCAAAGCAGCAGAATATACAGTTTTTATGAAGTGCACATGGAACATTTGCCAGGATAGATCACATGTTAGGCCACAAAACAAGTCTCAGTAAATTTAAGAGGACTGAAATAATATCAAGCATCTTCTCTGACCAAAATTATATGAAACCAGAAATCAATTACAAGAAAAAAAACTGGAAAATACACAAACAAATGGAGGTTAAACAACATGCTACTAAACAATGAGTTAATAATGAGATCAAGGAAGAAATTAAAAGATAACTGAGACAAATGAAAATGAAAAAACAATGACTCAAAAAGTATGGGACACGATGAAAACAATTCTAAGAAGGAAATTAATAGTAATACAGGCCTACTTCAAGACACAAGAAAAATTTCAAATAAGTAATCTAACCTTACACTTAAAAGCACTAGAAAAAGAACAGCAAACAAACCCAAAGTGAGTAGAGGAAGGATATGATAAAGATCGGAGTGGAAATAAATGAAATGGAGTCTAGAAAAACAATACAAAAGATCAATGAAACTAAGAGCTGGTTCCTAGAAAGGATAAACAAAACTGATGAAACATTAACCAGACTCATAAAGAAAAAAAAAAGAGAGAGAGAAAGAGAAAAGACCCAAATAAATAAAATCAGAAATGAAAGAGAAGTAACTATAGACTCCACAGAAATACAATGGATTATAAGAAAACACTATGAACAATTACATGTCAACAATTTGGATAATCTGGAAGAAAAGGAATTATTCCTAAAAACATAAAATCTCCTAAGACTGAGTCAAGAAGAAACTGAAAATCTGAACCGGTGAAGTCGAATCAGTAATCAAAAGCTTTCAAAAAACAAAATCTTGGACTGGATGACTTTATAGGTAATTTTACCAACTATCTAAAGAATTAACATCTTTTATTCTCAAATTATTCCAGAAAGTTCAAGAGGGGGGAATTCTCCCTAACTCTTTTTATAAAGCCACAATTACCCCGATTCCAAACCAGACAAAGACAGTACAAAAAAGAAAACGATAGGCCAATATCTCCTATGAACATAGATGCAAAAATTCTCAACAAAATATTAGCAAACTGAACTTATCAATACATTAAAAATACACACCACAATCAGGTGGGATTTATTCCCAGAATGCGAGGTTGGTTGAATATCCACAAATCAATTAATGTGATACACCACATTAACAAACTGAAAGATAAAATTTATATAATCATATCAATAGATGCATAAAAAGTGATTGACATAAAACAGTATCTATTTATGATAAAAATTCAAAGAAAAGTGGGAATAGAGGGAACATAGCTCAAAATTAAAAAGGCCATATATGACAAACCTATAGCATCATATATAATGTAAAAAGACTATGTTTTCCTTAAGAGCAGGAACAAGACAAGGATGCCCACTTCCACCACTTCTATTCTAAATAGAATTGGAAATCCTAGCTACAGTAATAAGGAAAGAAAGAGAAGTAAAAGGCATTCCAATCGGAAAGGAAGAAGGAAAACTGTCGTAATTTGCAGATGACATGATATTACACATAGAGAACCCTGAAGATTCCACTAAAAAACTGTTAGAACTAATCAGTGAATTAGAAAAAGTAGCAAGATACAAACTTAAGATTCAGAAGTCAGTGGCATTTTTATACACCAATGATGAACTATCGGAAAGATAAATTAAGGAAATAATCCCATTTACAATTGCATCAAAAACAATAAAATAACTAGGAATCAAATTAACCCAGAAAGTAAAGACCTGTTCTTGAAAAATCATATATCATTGAAAAAAGAAACTGAAGAAGAGATGAATAAATGGAAGCATATACTGTGTTCATTGGTAGAAAGAATCAATATTATTAAAATGGCCACACCACCCAAGGCAATGTATAGATTTAATGCAATCTCTATCAAAATACAAATGGCATTTTTCAGAAACTTGGAACAAATATTCCAAAAACTTACATGGAATCATAAAAGATCCCAGATAGCCACAGCAATCTTGAGATAAAAAACAAAGTTAGAGGCATCACACTACTCGATATCAAATTATACTTCAAGGCTATAGTAATCAAAATGGCATGGTACTGGCATAAGAACAGACACATAGATCATTGGAACAGGATAGAGAGCCCGGAAATAAACCTATGCCTATTTGGTCATTTAACCTATGACAAAGGAGGCAAGAACATACAATTTGGTAAAGACAGTCTCTTCAACAAATGGTGTTGAGAAAACTGCACATATACATGAAAATGAAACTGGACCACCTTCTTACACCATATACAAGAATAAACTTAAAATGGGTTAAAGATTTAAATGTAAGATCTGAAACCATACATCTTCTAGAGGAAAAGGTCATCAGTAAACTCTTTCATATTACTATTAGAATTTTTTTTCTAATTTATCTTCTCAGGTAAGGAAAACAAAAGAGACTACATCAAACTAAAAAGGTTTTACACAGCAAAGGAAACCATTAACAAAATGAATAGGCGATCTACTAAATGAGAGAAGAAGTTCACTTATGATACATCTGACAATGGGCTAATACCCAAAATTTAATAAGAAATTGCACAACTCAACAAACGATGTAATTTAAAAGTGGGCAAAAGACCTGAATAGATATTTCCCCAAAGAGGAAATACAGATGGCTAATAGACATATGAAAAGATGCTCAAGGTCACTAATCTTCAGAAAAATGCAAATTAAAACCACAATGAGATATCACCTCACACCTTTCAGATTGGCTATTATCAATAAATCAAAAAACAAGCATTGGTGAAAATGTGCAGAAAAGAGAATCCCTGTGCACTATTGGTGGGATTGAAAATTGGTACAGCCACTATGCAAAACAATCTGGAGTTTCCTCAAAAAATTAAAAATAGAGTTACCTTTTGAACCAACAATTACACTTCTGGGTACGTATCCAAAGAAAATCCAAACTCTAGTTGGTAAAAATCTGTACACCTCTATGTTCGCAGTAGCACTATTCACAATAGCCAAGATATGGAAGCAACCTATGATTGGATAAAGAAGTTATGGTACATATATACAATGGAATATGACTCAGCTACTCAGCTATAAAAAATGGTATCTTAATATTTGCAACGACATGGATGGACCTAGAGGGTATTATGCTGAGTGAAATAAGTCAGACAGAGAATGATAAATACCATATGATTTCACTTACATGCAGAATCTAAGGAAAAAAATAAATGAACAAACTAAATGAAAACAAACTCACAGATAAAGAGAATAAATTGGTGATTGACAGAGGGTAGAGGAATTGGGGGCTGGCTGAAAAAGGTGAAGGATAAAGAAGCATAAATTATTAGTTGAGAGATGGTCACGGGGAAGGGGAACATGGCATAGGGAATGTAGTCAGCAGTAATGTAATGGCTATGTATAGAGCCAGAGGAAAGATAGAGTAACCATGGGGATCATTTCATAAACTACATAAATGTCAGACCAATGGACTATATACTTGAAACTAATTTCAAAAATACATACATATATATATAAATAAAGGCTGGTAAATAATTTTTTTAAAAAGTACAAATTAGTAGTTGTAAAACAGTCATAGGAACGCAGAGCATAGTATAGGAAATATAGTCAATATTAATGTAATGGCTATGTATAGTGCCAGATGGGTGCTAGAGCAATTGGGGAGATCACTTCGTAAATTCTGTAAATGTCTAGCCATTATGCTGTGTATCTAAAACTAATTTAAAATAATAAAAAAAAAATAACAGAAAAAAAGAATAAACTTTTTTTTTAAAATCTTCAGAATGAAGAAATGAAGTCCTAGAAATAGGAAATGGAAGGTTTAAGATCACACCTAGAGGCAAAGTTAGGGGTAGATCCAATTTTCTCACTTCCAGTTGAGTAATTTGCCTAGATTTCTTTTTCCTTAAAAGAAAAACTATTTAAATAACTCTAACTAATATTCTATAACCCTCCAAAAAAATCTTAATAGGATTAATGCTTTCCTTTAAGAGATGATACTGATAGTATTTTCTACAGGGAAACAAATAGCTGTTATATTACAAAAAAAGAAAAATGAATTAATATATTAAATTGATTATTTCAGACTATTCGATTAATTGACATTGTCTTACTTAGCATTTTAATCTAAGATTATTGAATTATTGTGAAAAAGACAGAAGGGAGGTTGAGACTAAATTAAAACTCTAGGTGATATAGTGTTTGATTTACAGAGTATTTGCATTTGCTGTAGTTAAAAGGAAGAAATAAGATTCTATTACTATTGTACTGGATAAATATGATGTGATTATTGAACACATAACCATGTAGAAACTAGATAACCATCAGTATTTTAATACTGGTATTAAGTAATTAATAAATGAAGTGAAATTTTATGTAGTTGCAGATACATTTTACATCTACTTCTGAAAATTATAGTTACATGGGAGAAAAAATTTGGGAAGTGGACAGCTATAAGATAGGGAAGTAGAAAAGCCCTAGAATCTTTAATTCCCTATATTATTTCTTCTGCCAAGTTTGTCACTTTGTACCTTAATGAAACTGTACTTTTGAGACTGGCTTGACCATATTTTTTATCCTCTGTTTTTAACACATTATTACTCCCTCTTTGGTATAAAATCCTAGACCTTTTCTTATTTCTTCTTTTTCTTTCTTTTTAATGAAACATTGTTTTAAACTATGTGATTGAATGTCTTCTAAACTTAGGTGGAATAATGTGCTTTTTATGTCTTTTAATATTATTACTCCCAGATATAAAGAATGAAAGAGACACATACACAAGATAAATGGTGATTTCAGCATAAAAAAAGAAATGTCTTTATAAAAAGCATAAAACTAAAATAATAGAGAAAGTGTATTGATTACACTTATTATTGAATAAACAAATCATAGGATGTCATTGCAAGTTAATTTATCCATAGTAGCCTAACTAGAAACAAGAAGACCCATGTCATACCTCACAGGATATTAGAAATACTCCAGAGATACACCCCAGCAAAGAAAATAATGAACATAGTGAAAGGATTTCTCCTGTGTCACAATACAAATTTCACAGAAAGTAAGAAATAAAATTTAAGTCTTATATTTCCCAAATCTATTTGTTCTTTCAACTTTCCAGATGGGCAGTCTTTTCCTAATAATAAGAAAGAAAGAAATGATCCCTTGCTTTGTTGAAAATTTTGATTTGGTGATTTGAGTTTTTTTAAATTTTATTTAAATTTCTATATTTTTAATCTCTTGTAATGCATGATGGCAGTTTTTTGTATGTGACACTATAGTTGTATGAAATGTGTCACCCCCCCAAAATGTCGTTATGAATTAAACACAATTTTCACTTTGTAAAGCGACATACTATCTTCTGTATTTATGAAAATTTATGCAAAAATGACATTGGAAAGAACACACATTAATATCTGTTGCTTGCTGCTGTCCATTACCAGAAGCAGGGTGGCTCCCAGTGCAATGCAGAACAAGATAGGCCCAGCTAGGTCGGTTTCATTCATAATGCTGCCATCTGCTGCCTTCAGTGGGTTTAACACCGTCAAAGTTTTTTGCCATATGTGATCAAAATTAATTCCAAGTTCTGCAAAAGAGGAAAAAAAGCAGATAATATAATAATAGAAAAATAAACATCAGTAATATTCTTTAATTAGAATTAAGATATCTGATTAACTTATTTAGCACTTTTATCTGATCATACCTTCATAATCTGAAATTCTATGTAATATATAGTAACTATAAATAAATTCTAAAAAATAGATTTTTATTCCCAATGAACTAAAATAAATATTTCAGAGAAATAATTCCACCAAGGAAAAATTCCTCTGATTTATGCAACAAATACAAGCTTAAAATCAAGATGAAAATTGGGAAATAGTCATTCTACAGGAAAAAAATATAATAAAATAGTAGCTAACAAACCAAAAGTTCCATCTATTGCCTGTTTTGATGTATCATTTTCCTGCAATTTTCTGTGCTAACACTTTTGAAATGTTGTTATATAAAACATGGCATAATTTTTCACTTAGCAGAATTATCTAAGCTAAAGATGTTAAGCCATGGTCTGGAACCTTACTTTCACCCTACCTCACTTGAAGAGCAATTCTATGCTAACTGCCTGAAACTCCACAAAGGAGAAAAGGGGATGGCCCTTTTAGCAAGTAAAAGTAATCATGATGTGCACACATATTTTAACAAGTTAAATGCTCCATGTGGGTGAGTCTGTGTATTCAAAGATTAAATTCTTGAGACAAGTTAGCTATTCCATTTTATGAGTGGTAGTGGTAAAATAGAATATCCAAAAGCAGTTGAGCTCAGAGTGCATGAGTCCACACTCATTTAGAAATTTTTTTCTCCAATGCCTTGTTTTCCAAAGAATTCTGACTGCTACCTCACAAGGCCTCTCTGTTTGATTCTGCACCTCTTATGTAATTATTATTTTTAAAAATCAGCCATTTGATATCCACTGAGTATAGAAATACATATTGACACCACATCCGTTTATTTCCTCACACTCCTATATACTTTAACGTGTATCTTGAGTAGAAAAAATGAGCATTCGAAAAAGAAAAGAACATGACTTCACTATTTAGAAACCAATAATCAAGCTGGCAACCCTCCAATATGTTAAAGTTGAATAAGAGTGAAGTAGATGCTAGGAAAAACTGGAGTTAAGGCAAATGCATTTTAACCAAGAATAGATGAATGTATTATACTGAATGGCTTTACTGAATTCACATGCTTTGGTCTTACAGACACACAGTGAAGTTAGTACTGTTATTTTATTCTTATCTGTACATCAGATGGCTGAGGTTTTGAGAGATAAGTAACTTGTCCAAAGTCGCAGAGCTATTAATAGAAAATCTGGGTTTCAATATGAAGAATCTGACTCAAAAACCCATGCTGTAAAATAAGTAAAATAATATAAAATCAAATCGAATCAATTTAAAAATGGACAGAGGAATTGAATAGATATTTCTCCAGAGAAGACATACAAATAGCCAAAAGGTACATTAAAAAGTGCACAATATCATTAATCCTCAGGGAAATGCAAATCAAAACCACAAGGGATCACCTCATGCCTGTTAGAATGGCTATCATCAAAAAGACAAGAAAAACAAGTGTTGGTGAGGAGATGGAGAAAAGGGAACCATTATGCAGTATTGGTAGGAATGTTAATTGGTTCAGCCACTTTGGAAAACAGCACAGAGGTTCTTCAAAAATCAAAAAAATAAAAAATAAAAAATAAATAGAACTACCAAATGATCCAGCAATGTCACTTTGGGGTATATATCCAAAGAAAATTTTCATTTTCTTTGAAAATGGTATCAGGGTTTCAGAAATATCTGCACACCCATATTCATTGCAGTATTTTTCACGATAGCCAAGATATGGAAACAACCTAAGTGTCTGTCAAGGAGTGAATGGATAAAGATGTGGTATATACATACAGTAGTATATTATTTAGCCCTAAGAAAGAAATAAATCTTGCTATTTGCAACAGAAATGGACCTTAAGGACATTATGCTAAGTGAAATAAGCCAGAGAAAGGCAAATATTGTATGGATCACTTATATGTGGAATTTAAAAGTTAAAAAAAAAAGAGTCAAAGAGAAACCAAGTAGAGAAGTGGTTGCCAAGGGCTGAGGGTAAGGGAAATAGGAAGAGGTTGATCTAAACAAACAAACAAACAAACCTATGCTTTTAATCAAATAAATGTGCATCTGATATCTTAATGATTATATATATTTTTTAATTCAGCTCAATTCTCCCATGTGAAGAATTGTCTCCCTAAATTATTTGTACATGGCATTCAACTTCCTATCCCAGGATTTAGTGACCCATTTTGATTAGAACAGGATATAGTTCAACTTATTTTATAGTTGCTCAGACCACCTAAACACCTTGCAAAGCTGACATTCTATACACAGAAGACCCAATAGACTTTCAATGCTTGCCATGACATAGAGGTGACTTGCTTTAAAAGGACCTATACATTTTCAGAAGATCAGTCAGCAGTTGGTTTGAACTACAATAAAAACAGTATTCTTTCACTCATTTCACATTCAGATTGACAATTGCTATCCCAAGCTTGAAAAGAAGGAATTTGGCTGATTAAATTAATATTGAGCAAATCATTTACATTTTAACTTCCATTTTGCATCCTTTTAATTTTCACAGCGTATTTATATATTTCTTAATAAATACACACTTTGGAGAACATGAGCAGTTCGCCAAGCTTAAAATGAGGCTAGATTGTCCAAAGTGATTTTTAAAATAGCAGATTTTAAAAGTTGACAATTCTGTAGTTTAAATTAATTTTACCTGAGACTTATGTTGCTTTTAAACTTTGTTTTCAATGTAGACATTCATGCTAATAATGTTTTCAGTATTTACCACAATAAAGTGGTCTTCGATTCAAAATATATTTTTCCTCAAAGTATAATTATTCCTGAAGAGACTGAAGAAAATCAGATGAAAAAGTTTTTATGAGATATTATTACAGATTTCAACCATTTATTTTATGGCATAATTAACTTCTGCCTATGTTTCAACATTGAATCATGAAACTGAGAATAAATATAAGACCTACTAAATATTTTCATTAAAAAAAAGATTTTACATGTTTTCTACCAAAATAAATTTTCATAATATTTTGTTGTCAAATTTATTGTAATGTTGCAAATGAAATTATAAGTATCTATTAATTGTAGATAACTGAATATAACACCTTATTATACAAAATAAAAGAAGATAAAACTGCTGTGAAATTTGAATGCAAAATTTATTGTTTTGCTGTCATCTATTGGTTGCAAGGTATACAATATATATGCCATACGATAAATTAATATTTTTGTTTTCTTTGCAGATTGTGGCATTGGCTTTTCAAATATAAACATCAGGCTATGCTACAAATACAAATACCAAGCATCACCGTAATTTTTCTGGTCTGACAGACCTAAATTTACTATTATTCTTCAAGATCTATTTGTTAACATATTGGTTGTACATTATCAGATAGTAAAAATTCTCATTCTTACATAAAACCAAACAAGTCTTTTAGACAAGGTATTTAGGGAACAAACAAGCACTATTGCACATAACCCTTTTTTTGGTGTGCAAGGTATGTTAAGTATTCTAACTTCATAGTTTTATGGGCTCTTTTGGTGTACACTCAATAAAAACTAGCAAATAGCATTTATTACCTTATCCTAGAAATTATGCGTATAGCTGTTTCATATTTTTTAGACAGATGAAGATTGAGACTTCCACAAAGTCACCCAGCCTAAAGAACATATTGGATCAGAGACTAGAAATTTCATAGATTCAAAATGTAAAATTATATTAAGTGTTCTCTTCTAACATACTATACATTTAGTGGAATAATCACAAAGGCAAAAAATAATCTAGAAATTTTCCCCAAGCTATATAAAGTGGGAGGGGCCTATTTCTTAGTCAAACGTAAGGAAACATTAGAAGAGGCTATATTACAGTTTAGTATACCACAATAGAGACATTTCAGATAAGCAGAAAATAATTATTTTCAATAAATTTATAGGAAAAAATTTTAATCTTTAAAGAAAATAAATTTAAATACCTACTTCACATATTAAACTAAAACAATTTTCAATAAATCAAAAAATTAAATGCAGAACAAAAAGATAATTAAAAAATCTATAAAATGTAAGCTACATCTAGAACTGGAGAAATAGAAGCAAAAGAACAGTTGGAAAGAAAAATTATCAAGGAAATTATTGTGGAGTTGAAAACATAAATATTGAAATTTCTATATGTCTTAATGTTCTATAAACAAATTAGATGGTAATCGCAATCTAAAAAAACATTTCAGATAATAATTAATGTTTTTACTGTATAAAATCTCCAAAAATTAAAAAAAGGGAAAAAAATAATAAGATTCCAGTGAGAAGTCTGACAAAGAACATGAGAAACAGGAAAAAGTAAAAAGTCAATAAATATATGAAACAAATGTCTAACTTTTCTAGTAATCAAGAAATACAAAAGTATTCATTTTTGCCTTTTTGTCTATCAAATTAAAAAAAAAAAGACATTTGGTATTCTACTCTTAAGGTGAAGTAGAATATCATTTTTCTAGATTAGTTTGGCAGTATAAGTACCATTTAACCCAAGAATACCACTGTTATGGATCCATCCTAAGGATAGACCCTATTATACAGGTCAAAGTTGTTTACTATGGTATTCACCAAAGTATTACATATTATGAGGAACAGCCTTTAAGGTAAATTTTAATTATGGTACTTCTTTACAATGAAATATTATGAACTCATTCTACATTATGATTTAAAATAATACTTAATGAATTAAATATCTTATGTATTATGTAACAAAATATAAAATTTTATATTCATAGTATGATGTGACTTTTATTTTTAAGCATTCATAAATAGTTATACATTCAAAGAAAAATAGCATTTCAAAAAAATTAAATTAAATTAAATTAAATCTGGGTGGAAATCCATAAAGTTGTTCATGTTAGTTTTGACCCAAAGATAAAATTTTAGGTAATTTTTTAAAATTTTTATTCATGTATTTCCATATTTTCCAGATTTCCATATTGTATATTGATTACTTTTATAATTCAATAACTTGACATTTTTTTAAAGTAGAGATGTTGGTGGACTTAAGGAAAATGTTTAACAAGAACAGCACACAGAGGCAAAAGAGAAGGATTTAGTTTAACATAACAAATCTGAAAGCTTAACTGGCTTCTAATGAGCCAAAAATATATATAATTTTCTGTGCCTTTCTGAATTATTTAAATCTTTCATCTTTTTTTAATTTTTAAGGCAAGAAAAGAATATTTTAATGCCAGGTTGCTGGCTGCATTCATATGAGGCAAACAATGATTTTTCGATTGTAAAATATTGGGAATTTAAATCTATCTCTTTTCCCTTGAATACATATAAAGGATCTGGAAAAGTTAACCTGTGAAAATTTCTTCTTAGCTCTCAAATTTAAATCTACTTGAGTTTTAGTTTTCTTGCATCTATACTTCTAGCATCATGTTGATATTCTTTAAGATCAAAAATAGCAGATGCAGGGGCCTGGATATTTAAAAATATATATATTTTAAAGGAGAGAATATCCCTGATATCCTCTAAGGTCCTTCAACTACAGGGATCTCTGGGCTTCCTTGTCATCAGCAGTGCTATTTACTGGAATCATATTCCTCCCCATTTAGCCATGCCTACTGATTTTAGAGGGCTCATATGATCCAGAGAAGAAGAAAAAAAAACCTCATGAGCCAGACTTGTCTCCATGACAACAACAACAACAAAACAATAATAAGTTCAGAAACTACCCCCTTTGCTCCCAAGCAAATAGCACAGAAAATAAATTAGGCTGTAATAAAGTAGTTTTATTAGCTGGAGTGGGAACCAATTTTCCAAAAGACATCTTCACTATTGTCTATACATGGCCAGGAAGTCCAAATTTAAGAAATAGTGAAGAAACATTTGATAACTGCAGCAATAACACAGCAATACTATATACCTACTTCCAGTTTTCCCCACACAAACATGCGACAAACTTTCACTAGTTTAAGTGTTTTGAACTGGCAGACTTGTTTATATATAGAACAATCACACATAAAATAGTGTATGCAACATGCTGACAGCATACATTAAGTGTGATTATTGCTGTTATTTTTTAAGCTGTACACACATTAATAGCATTTCCTTAACTTATCTTCTAGCAAAGGAGGCTCTTCATCAAAATTGTCACTGTAAGGAGATTGTGAATAATAGTCCAGGTTGGATTCTGGCTGAAAAAATTGTCTGGCGTAACCTGATGGCATGAGCATCTCTGGTGGGACAAAGGCAGGCTGAGGCTGCTCACTGGCTTGTTGGCTAGAGAAAGGAAAATACTGGTATTTATACAGCTAGGAAAGGGATATTATGACGAATCAAGGAAGGAAACTATAATTTTTCTGTCATTGATTATCTTGGGTTATATATTTAAGCATGAAAGAAATAACTCACATAAAGTTTAACTTAATCAAAAAAGCAAAGTCACTGGTCATAAAAAGATTTTTAGAATGATCCATACCAACTAATATTTACTGATTATGTACAATGTGCTAAACACTTTTTCTCACATTTTCTCATGCAATTAAAACTCCGGAAGGTAAAAACTATACTTTTAGTCCCATTTTACAGAAAAAATAGAGGTTTTTAGAGACCGAATGATTTGCTCAGACTAGTGCAGGTATTGGATTCTGAACTGAACTTGTTTGGCAGCACTTTGCTTCTGACACAATGTTGTTTTTTCACTGACTTTCAGAGGCAATAAACAAACATTGTTTATTTATAAAGTAGCAAGTGAAAATTATAATTTTAACAGTACAGTCAACTTATAGAAAAAAAATACATAAACTGATTGTTGTCCATAAAGAAATAGACTCTAGTCTGGCCATTCTCAGTCAATTATTGCCAATTGAATTATCTTTGAGTACCTAACTAAAAGTATTTCGTAGCTGGCTTTAGTGTCCCTCTTTCAAAATATGCAATTTAGTTTTGTACAAACATGTTTTTATACTTCCTTGTCCATTCTTTTTTTCTTTATTTCACCATTTGTGTGAGAAAATTGGAAAACAACAATCTTAATAATTAATTCCTTGAGAAAGCTAGAGAAGGAAAGAAAAAGAAACAGAATATGAGGTTATTTGGTCACTTTTATTGTTTTTGCCTAAAGAAAGGGGAAAAAACATAAGGAATTGTCTTTCTGAACTGGTTTAAGTTTCTTTTATCAAAGTCTCTTAGGCTAAATTAAGTGAAAAATACAGTCCAGTATTCTGAACTTTGTAGCTCTCTATGACTCTTCATGCAAAAAGTTTACAAAATGGCTATACATACACATTAATTTTAATATGAAGTCTAAGAATAACATATTCAATCTCCTTTATATGAGTAAGATTGACAGAGAAAATAACCTCTTCTGAAAAATAAGGCTATACGATAAAAAGAGATATATACATTTAATCATTCACGAACTCAGCCGCAAGCACATTAAGAGCAGGGACCTGGTATAATATTTCTTGAATTCTCCCACAGCATCTGCTGATTACTGTAATTGTTCATTTAATCATGTGGCATAGTCCTAATTTTTTTTTTTTAACAACGTAGGCCCGCTATCAAAAATACTGGGAGAAATGAATTCTATATAAGGATCTGAATGGCTTTTTGGTTGATAAAGTTCCCCCTAGATATGTACTTTTTTTTAATGTAACCATTTCTAGAAGAATAAAAGGGTCAAATAGAGATGATTTAATAGATCAGTATCTGAACAAGACTATTTTACTGACATACTGTCTTGGCCCCAATAAAATCCATGTCCACATGCTAATAACCAGGGTGGAGAAAACATAACATTCACAATTATTCATTGCAAAACACCCTCTGTGAGTGAGATTTAGTATTGGTACCTACTTTGACACCACCCCCCCTCCCAGAGAAAAACATATTTTTATAGGAAAAAAAATGCCTATCCCTTTCTCTTTCCTCCATCCCTCTCTGCTACTTCATCCAGCAAAATTTGTTCATCAGGAGTTTGGCCTTTGTTATCCTTGTTATAATAGAAGCAAGATAAAATTTCTCCACCACTAACTTAAAAAAGTAAAATTTTAAAATATGTTCTATAAAGGAAACCTCAAAATTTTTTATCTAGAAGAATTACTATGCTCATTTTCTATCACAGTCTAAATTAAAATTCTCTTTTAATCTTATAACTTTGACTTTGTATATGTTGACTATAACATTTAATATGCAATATTAAAATAATCACATTATTAATCCACGGTCCCACCCAGAAAACACTGTAAATACCCAATTCTCATGTTTTAGGACTTTCTCTGAAAATGACTGTGAACAGCCATAATTTTAACCATATATCTTGAATTATCATTCAGTCCTACATCTCCCAGTGTTATTCTTTTTTGTAGATGGCTCCAATTCTAAATAACTATGCCAATAAAGTTCTTTTATAGTTTTGGTGACATTTCTCAAGCTTACAGTAACCTTTCATAAAAAAATAAATTAGAGGGAATGGGACTGGACACTTTACTAATTACTCTGTTAAAGTCTATGAATTAGTAATCTATTAAAGTTAATTGCTTGAGTCAGATTGATATAACCATCATTTCAAGCAATTCTGAGGTGTCTTCAAAAGTCTCCTTTAGAACAACTGGCAACATTCTTGGTCATATTTTCCTTCTCTTGCTTCCTAACTCTGTGGAGTTACATTTCTACCTGTTAGGATAGGCCAATGATAAGATTTGTCCTGAACCAAGTTAAGTAATTAGCAAACAGCTTCTAGAGTCAGAATGCCTGGGTTCAAATTCCAGATATATAATCTTAGGCAAATTACCTCACATTCTGTTTTTCAGTTTCTCATTTGTAAAATGAGAATAATAAGAACACATAAGTTTGTGAACTTAATTAGCTAGAATAAGAAAAGTACTTAGAGTAGCATTGGGCACACACAAAAAAATGATCAATAAGCATTAGCTAAATATTTGTATGCTCTTTTCTTCTTAAGACACTAAAGCATTCTAAATATTTTCCACACTCCCTGGAACAGCACCTTCTGTATTTGTAATAGTTTTCTTCCAGTTTGCCACTTTTTCAAAGGAAAAATCATTAATAGAAGGCCAAGAGTTTATATCCCTTCTGTGCTGATCAACTTTAGCTTTCTCAATAGGACTTTAACATTCATTTTCTAGTGCAAATATAGAAGGTCAATGTTGGACAATTTAGTTATAATTTCTGTGGTTGCAGATATGTTTGTTGTACACAATTTTCTGTGCCTTATTACATAACCCCTAGCTACATATCTTATTAGAGGCTTTGTTTTGTTAAAATTATAGGTTTGTACTTCTATTATCAAGGTCAAGTGATGTTGCTTTCCTATCAGTCTGACCCTGGGGTAATGCAGGTGGTGAGCTCACTCCCAGTGTTTCATGGTGAGCTAGGGTATGAAACAGGTGGTAAGAAATGTACTATCAAATAAGTCCCATTCACTGTAAATCTAGCTCAATCTTTGGACTTATTCAAGTATATGTGTATTTCATACAATCAGGTACTCTTCCAGAAACCTGAGACTACAAAAGTTTTCAGAATTTGCAACACCATCAATTGAAACAGCTTAAGATAGCAGTATAACAGGTCTATAACAAAAATATCCTCATGGCTAAAAAAAGTTTAGTCTAAACTCCCAGAAACATTTTATCTATACAAGTCTCCCATTGAGACAGTAAAATCAGGCATTCTAAATGTCCTCAGTAAGAACATGTCATGTAGGATCAGTTCGATGGTAGAGTGGTTTAAGGAATGGTGGCTGGGGGAGTTAGCTTATGTAACATTCCCAGATTCTGTCTGGTCCAGCAAGTGCACTGTGACAATGTGCCATTGAAAGTGCCATTCGCTCTCTTTGAAACACTAGAGACAGATCAGGTCTAGGGATTCCGAGAAAATGATGATTCATTATCAATCTGTTAAAGTCCTACGCAAATGTATTCCCTACATTCAAAGGGAGTTTTCCAGTTGTCATCTTTCTGCAGAAACATCTACTTCTTTCTCTAAATAATTTGAATAGGGTTCTCATTTCAAAAATTGGAAAAATATAATGGGAAAATATAGCCTTGATAATGCTACCAATGATTGGAAATAATGTCTTCTGAATGACTGGATAGTTGTTTTTTTAAATGAGAAAGCTCTTCCTTGTTCATTCTAAAATTAATAATAATAATAATAATAATAATAATAAAATTTAAAAATAAAAAATAAACTGGTTACAAACCTAATCAACCTTGGGCTAAAATTCTAACTCCATTTCTTACTACTTGTGTGACTTTGGAAAAATTCCTTAATTTCTCTGGTCCTTTCTTTCTTATATATAACTAGGATAATAATAGTACTTATCTCAAGGTCATTTGAGGATCTAATAAGTTGGATTGTCCAATGAGGATCCAATGAGTCAACAAACTTTCAAATTAGTATGCCCTTAAAGTCAAGCTTTTTAAAACTAACTCTCATATATAAGGGAGGGGTACCAGAGAGACAGACAGAAAGAAGGAAAGAAAGAAAGAAAGAAAGAAAGAAAGAAAGAAAGAAAGAAAGAAAGAAAGAAAGAAAGGCAGGAAGGAAGGAAGGAAGGAAGGAAGGAAGGAAGGAAGGAAGGAAGGAAGGAAGAAAGAAAGAAAGAAAGAAAGAAAGAAAGAAAGAAAGAAAGAAAGAAAGAAAGAAAGAAAGAAAGAGACTAATTGATTATAACTTCCCTCTAGATTTCTATATCTCTTGCCAGGATGATAAGCATATATTCTGACTTGGAGTATATTTTAATTGAACTATTCACTGAATGAACAGAAGGCCAAGTCTCTGGAGTTTGTTTATGTACACTAGTAAATCACTGACCTGGCTCCATGTTTTATGTACCACATAAAACTACCACAGCTAATATGCCCTTTTCTAATTCCTAAGACTTTCAGTGTGGGTTAGAATTTAAATATTACCACATCCAAATCAGGACTTGGGTTTAAATGATAAGCAGCTGAAACAGGCTAGGCCATCAATCAGATACAATATAATCATGAATTTTTCTTATTAGTTATATTAATTTCCACCTTTTTGTCATCTTGATTTCTGGGCAATGTTGATATGTAAAATCAAATGAGAAAGAACATTGGATAGGGTGGAGCAGAGGAGAAGACCATGATCCATGAGTCCTGATTAAGGAGATAGTTTTCTCTCTCTTATTGGACAGTTTAGTTTAGTTTAGTTTAGTTTAGTCTGAAAATGTAGATTGCAGGTTCTGCTCAGGTGCTTATCCCATTTGCAGAAGAGAAGGAAGAAAAGAACAGAAGTTCAAGACTACTGGTTCCTTTCAATGAAGCAGGAGGACAGAGCTAAAAATCCTTTTAGATACTGCCCATTGTGAATTATATATTTTGAATTACTATCCTTTAATACCTAAAGGCTCAGATTACTTTCTCTGCCTCAAATCCTTTTCCATTTTTTTTTTCTTGACTTTCCAAGGTATAAATCATCAATGGAATAAAATCAAGGTCTCTTTCCATTGTTGGATTCTACAGTGATTGAGCCATTCTATATGACCTTGCCTTTTCCCATGATTTTTTAATATTAAAGTTTTTCAATTATTTAGATAGATAAATAGATAGATCAACAGACAGACAGACAGACAGATGGATAGATGGACAGATGGACAGATAGAGGTATAGATTGTTCTTTCTTTTAAAAAATCCTTATGGTAGCTGGATTGACACTGGATGCATAGAATTAGGGCATGGGTGAGATAAAATATCAGATATTTAAGTTTTACAGTTTAAAAAACATTATATGCCAATTATAACATTATCTCCCTATTAAACTTAGAGCATCAGAAGTTTTTAGGAAACAGTGTGTGAAAGCAGCACCTATCTGCCTATGTATGTCTGTGGGAGTGATCATCCAGTGAAAATGGTGTCCAAATTTTCCTGGGCATAGTTGGGACAGAAGAGTCCCCACTACTGTTGTATTTATTCTGTCTTTTCCTCCTTCCATCTGAAGGTTTCAAGGCACTTACCTGTGTTTAGAAAAATAAACTTCAAGGATTAATAAATTTTAAATGTTTGTTTTGTGGTTATTTGGCCTAAGCTTGTTGGAATGGCACAGTGATTATACATCCCACTTTGCTTAAAATGGTCCAGTTTATTCCTATTTTACCAATATTGTAAAAAAATAAAATAACATCCATTTCACTCTAAAACTTGTCTTGATTTTATAATAAATTATATATCGATTCTGGTTATGAGCCTAATCAACCTTAGGCTAAATTTTAACCCCATTTCTTACTAATTGTGTGACTTTGGAAAAGTTTTTTAATTTCTTGTGTTGCAGAAAAGTTGCAAAAATCAGACTGCTGAGAAACCAAGCAGCATTCAGAGAGTTGAAGAACTCAGGTTTATTACGCTGGTGGTCCCAGAGGAGTTAGTGCTCTGAAGATCTGGGCCTGGAGCTCAGTTGCAACATTCCTTATATAAAACTTATCTGGCATAGCTGATTGGTTAATTTGTCCTCAGATGGTTGCAAGGTGCGGGAGTTGCTATGGGTTTCAGGCAGTTATATTTGTTCCTTAGACAGAACGAGCAAAGCGGAAGATGAGTCTTTAGTTAATTTTGAGTACAGCCTATGCAGCAAGCATATCTACAGAAGCAGAACAAAAAGCTGATTGGCCTTCTGAGTGAAACTCCTCTTCACTTGGGGTCCCTTTTTTCTTACACACAAATAGGATAATAATAGTACTTATCTCAGAGTTGTTTGAGTACCCAATGAATTAATTTATATAAATGAATCTGAGGTGATTGATCAAGGGGATTCATGGAGATCTGAATTAATTTCTCTTCCTTTTTGTGACATTTCTTCCTGGATACTCTACTAAGATATGCTGGGCATAGCTTTTGCTTTTCCCAAGGAAAACTCCATACCTGGGATCCCTTGTCATAATATTATAACCTCTTAAAATGACAGCATATTATCTCAATATAAAGTACTTACTTTCTAGATCCATAGAGATTTTCATAGGTATTAGAATCATTACGACTCTGCTCCTGATTATCAATGGTGTAATTCGATTGGTAAAAATCAGAGTCAAATTGTCCCAAGTTTGACATCCTGAAAAATAAGAGTGTTTTTTACAAGAAATTTATCAGTCGATAAAACTTCTTTTGAATATTACAAAGGTTAATTGACAATGTGATTATGGCTGGAACCCTATCAGAGAACAAGGTATTCTTTTGATGGGGTAGATTAAGTAATGGGGGAAAGATGTGAAAATGTATGCTAGAAAGTCATTTACAAAACGTGTATCTTCAATTAATTTTCCTGAAGTTTCACTCACTAGGATTGTGACTTTGACTAAATTCACTTTAATTGGTCTGAAAGAACTACCATTCTT